>NW_015386759.1:177996-290332 GCF_001527695.2 Protobothrops mucrosquamatus
GGGGAAAAAAAGATCTCGCAAAGTTGGAATTGATTGATTGAACTTTTTAGTCCCACCCAGTCTGCCATTATCACTGCAGCCACGCCCACCCAATGGACCACACCCAGCCACACCCACCCGGCACCCGACGATGCATAAGTGGGTTTTGGGTTGCAGTTTGGGCACTCGGTCTCTAAAAGGTTTGCCATCACTGGAGTAGAGCAGCATAGAAATACCAGTAATAAATAATATTTCAAGTGTACTAGATCATAGTGTGTGCTGTATATACTCCATTACATGCTAAGTGTATCTGTGGGATATCTTTTACTGGCCAATCTAGGCACTGAGAAGGGGCTGATTAGCACAATATTGGGTTGGAAAAGAGAATGCAAGTCACCCAGCCATATTCTTGATAAGAAGATACTATATATTAAAAGAGAGCCAGTTTGAGGTCATGGGTAAGGTGTTGGCCTAGGAACCAGGAGACTGTGAATTCTAAACATCCCTTGGCATGAAAGCTGGTTGGGTGACTGTGGGCCAGTTCCTGTCTTAGCTCAACCCACCTCATAGGATTATTCTTGTGGGGAAAATAGAAAATCCAATAACATATTCCTCTATCAAAAAGAACAACTATTTGGGGGCTGCTTTGTCAAAAACTGAGTAGGGAAGGAGCACTTGAATGTTATTTTCAACTGTAATAGGTATGAATTGATCTGGAATCTGTAGTATATCTCCCAATAATAGAAAGAATGTTCTGTGGATCCTGAAGGATTTTAAGAAGCCAAAAAGCCTCTTTCAGGCAAGCCTCAATTAAGAAAGAGGCAAAAAATAGGAAATGTTATAAATAATAGAGGTATGTTAAAAACAAACAAATTCCAACCCTTCTCCTCCTGCTTGCAGGTATCCATCACTAACACTATACTGTGCTGAAGATGTCTAACAGCAACACCACACAGGAGACACTGGAGATAATGAAAGAATCAGAAAAAAGATTGGTTGAGGAATCTTTGAACAAAACCAAATTTGCATCCAGGTCACCAAGCAAAGAGGAGCCTGAGAAGGACGGGGAGGAGAGCAGCGTACGGCAAGAATCTCAGGTAATTGGACATAATGTCTCATAGATAGCCCATGAAAGCCCACAATTGACTGGCTACAGACCTTGGACTTAATTTTCTAATATCTTGGTCAGTTATCTTCAGTGACGTTGCTAAATTAATCCATTAGAAGCTCCATAGAACAGGGCTTTTCAACCTTTTCACCCATTGTACCACATTTAGGATATGGCAACATCCGAGTACCACCAGGCGCCTAGAAAGGTGTCAAAAACTTGATGACCCCCCCCAAAAGGAAAAAAGTGATAAAGTACAGGTAGTCCTCGACTTACAACAGTTCGCTTAGTGACTGTTCGAAGTTACAATGGCACTGAAAAAAGTACCCCCAAGCCACAGCCGAGCAAGACACTTGCCTGCTCACCCAGTGGCGCTCTTCCTCCTGTCCGAGGGTTTCATTATTGTAAGCATTTCTGTTGAGAATTGGCAGTGGGCGTGGGGTTGGGAGGTGTTTGGTTCTTATTCCCCCCCATCTACTGGGTGGTTGCAGCAGGTTTTGGTCACTTCACATGACCCTGGGACACTGTGACCGTCATAAATATGAATCAGTTGCCAAGCATCTGAATGTAAATCACAAGACCCTGGAGATGCTGCAACATTCCAGCTGATCGGCGCTTCTGGGCTCAGCAGAAGTGCCAGGATCAGTGCTGCTTTCCAGCAGATTGGTGCTTCTTCTGGGCTCAGCAGAAGCGCCAGGATCAGCGCCGAGCTCCAGCTGGAGCCTGGTGCTGATCCTGGTGCTTCCACTGAGCCCTGACAGCCCCAAAGAAGCACCGATCAGCTGGAAAGTGGCACTGATCCTGGCGCTTCCGCTGAGCCCTGACAGCCCTGCAGCTCCAGCCATCTGTCGCTCAGGCTTGTGCGGTGCTGCCACCGGTTCAGCTCATTTCCCTCCCCCGCTACCACTTTTCTAGGATGGTCGCGTACCACCTGCCAGGTGCCAATGTACCACAGGTGGTACCCGTACCACTGGTTGAAAAGCCCTGCCATAGAATATATCTCAGTTTTACCATCATCTCCTGCTTAGACATTTCCTGCCCACTTAAACAACTCATCCTCTTCCTTCCATCCCTGAAAGTCCACCCAAAGTACTAATGTGACATCACCTCCTCCTCCATCTTCAAAATCTGAAATAGAATGCCGTTTCATTTATTCACATATTCATCCATTTCTTATTTTGGCTGTCTATTCCACCCCTATTTAAATTCTTAACAGCTGTTCCTTCGGCCATTTTTTCATCTTTTTTTTTTGTATAAAAGAGTTCTCCTTCCTCTCCTTCTCCTCCCCCCCCCCCATATAACCCCATCACCACCACCAAATATCAGTACAATCTAGAATGGACTGTTAATTCAAGGAATAAGAATTTAGGAGCTCTATTTAGTATTGTTTATTAGAAGAGAAGTTAAGGTTCTAATGCAAGAATTCCAGCGAGCATCTTGTTTTCAGATGAGATGACTTTATTATAAGAAATTTATGGAAGCAAAGCTCTTGTCTGTTTCTTCCTGCCTTTTTGATTTCAAGGCCTGGAAACTTGC
Organism: Protobothrops mucrosquamatus; assembly: GCF_001527695.2. Classification (NCBI taxonomy): domain Eukaryota; kingdom Metazoa; phylum Chordata; class Lepidosauria; order Squamata; family Viperidae; genus Protobothrops; species Protobothrops mucrosquamatus. The sequence goes on from NW_015386759.1 coordinate 180,620, forward strand.
TCTTTGTGAAGATGGAGCACTCAACATGTCTAATGCTAATCCTCATGAGGTCACACCAGTATTTAATCATATATGAAGTCACCTTATTTGTAGAGTTATGCGCCCATTCCTGGAGTGTAGTGCAAATAAAGTAATGTTAGAAATTGCTACCATTTTACTTTATGTGATATTTGGTGGGGGGGGGGGTTATATGAAATTCTTTCAATTTAGTGTTGCCCTCTTGTTCCTGTAGTTTTTTTTTTTATAGTAATTCTTGTCTACAGGATTTGGAAGAAAGTCTGAGTGGGTCTAGTAAGACTTATTCCGATGTGTTTGCCACCTTAATGGGCTACTTCTGAATTCTATCAAGAAAACAATAATAAAAAGACCCTTCTAAGCTCAGAATCATGGTGTATTGGTATAGTGCCATCCCTATTCAATGTTATACAAAGCAGTTTAATAAAAGTGCCTGAGCACAAGGATATTGTAATTGGAAATTCAGTAGCATTGAAAGGCAGTTGATGGGAAAGGTGAAATTGATCTTAATATACAAGTTGCAAGTTTTGTTGCTGCTACATGCATAGTTTTCATTTTAAGCATGATAAGTGTAGGATTAGCAAAATCTGGACAGAAAAGTTGGGAATTAAAAGTCAATTTAAGGGAAGGAAGAAGGGCATTGGGACTGGAAGAGAATTGAAGTCTGTTTTTAAGCCCCTGTAACTAAGTGATACAAATTTTGTTTTGGACACAACATATTTCTTTACTTGAACTGCATTCTGTTTCTTCATTTGCCCTTTTGATGTTTAATTTGCTGTCATCAGATCTTTTTGGATTTTCCCTAAACATACAAATGACTCAGTTTTTCTTAAGACTCTGGTAAGTGTGTTGTGGAAATGACAGGCTGTGTAATTTTGTGATGTGAAGTAATCAACTAACGCCAAGCCTTTTGGCTATTACATTTATACTTCTTATAAGAATTTCAGAAATAGGCCTAGGACTGACAGTATCTTTCCTTTGAAAGAAAGTATATCGTTCAGTAGAGAAACCGCCATCATTTCTTGGTGTAATACAAAAAATTTCTTTTAACATGATGGAAACCCAGTCTTTTATTATTAATTGGATGAAGACAGAATGTGTTAAATGTTCAGCATTGTGCCTATGTTAATTCTGAAAAGCAGTTGCCTCCTCCTTCATATGCTAAACTAATAGTATATATCAGTGGTAGCGAACCTATGGCATGTGTGCCAGAGGCGGCACTCAGAGCCCTCTCTGTGGGCACGCACGCCATGCCCTGGAGATGGCAATCATCCCTCTTCAACCAGCTGCCCGCTAACTTGGCGAGGTCCCACATGGCCGGATGTATCCCACACCCATGCGCTCACTGGCCTCTGTGTGCGGGGGCTGATGGTTTCAGGCAGCAGCCACCCCGGCCGCTGCCTCACCTTACCCTGCGACAATGGCACCCCGCCCTGCCTCGCCTTGCCTCACCTCACCCCGCAGCATGAGCCTCCTGCCCACCGCCCCACCTGCCAGAGACCCCCTGGATCTCCCCCAACCCTGCCCGGCCCCCACAGGCATCCCTCCCCACGAGCAACACTGAGGTGATCACGCCCACCTTGGCCATACCCACCCAATCTGCCATGATCACCCCACCACGTCCACCCAGTGGGCCACGCCCACCTGGCACCCAGCGATAAATAAGTGGGTTTTGGGTTGCAGTTTGGGCACTCGGTCTCTAAAAGGTTCGCCATCACTGGTATATATGCAGTTTGACAAAATGGTAAAGAAAGGAAGAAGAGGCATAGGGCAGGCTTCTGGTGCTCTATGTAGATTTCTGCTGGATGAAAATTTTGGGAATTTTATTTCTATCCTACTTGGATAAACACAAGATTGGGTAAAGCTAATATGGGAATCCTAAAAATGAAACAGTAATTTAGTCCACTGAGTCCATCTTCCAAGTACAGAAACCTAATTTAATTTATTGGCAAAGTGAATTGACAAAGAGCAAATGTGATGTTTTTCAACTCTGGCAATTTTAAATCCTGTGTAACTTCCAACTCCCAGAAATCTGCAACCATGTCTAGCACATCCAGTGAAGGAGAGTACTGCCATTTCTCTGGGTAATTGATTCCATTGTTAATTGTGCTTGCTGGATTTCAACTGCTATGCCTTTGTCATTCATCTATGGACAGAGAGGTAATTTCTCCAAGTCAACAGTGCACTTATACCAGGGGTAGGCAACCTTGGCTCTTTTATGACGCGTGGACTTCAACTCCCAGAATGCCTGAGCCAGCAAAGTCCACGTGTCATAAAAGAGCCAAGGTTGCCTACCCCTGACTTATATCTATCACCCCTGCTTCTTTAAGCTTTGGGGATGCTTGGGAGGCACATTTTTACAGCACATACTCACATTTTTATGATTTTTTTTATTAAAAGAAGATTTTACTGAGATTTAAACAAATTACAGAAATTTGGAAGAAGAAAAAAAATTATAAAAAGGTAAAAGAAAAGTGAAGAATTAGGGGAAAAACCCCCAAAAGAAAGTTGTCTAAAGAAGCAACTTCTAATCTTTGCAGCAGTTACAAACATAGCAATTATCACCTCCTTCCTAACATATTGCATATCATAGTTCCCTTCTTCCCATAAAAATATTTTAATTAACAAAAATCATGAAATCAGTTCATTTTTATCCACTTTCAGCAAAACAAATATATGAATAAAGCGTTTCTAGTCTTTTATGAAAGTAGTTGTAGTTCCCTCCTTAATCAAACAAGTCAACGTGGCCTTTTCTGCAAACTCAGCCATAACATGTTCGTTCATCTCCTAGCATATGACTTAGTATGTATAAAGAACGCAGAGAATAACTTTTCACCTTCTTCCTATTCCCATCTCTTTTTTTTTCTCCTTAAACAGAGGAGAACATCCAATCACGGACATGCTAGAAAAAGAGCTAAGGTAAGAGATTCCGGTCCGTGTCAATCTCTTCATGTTGTTCTATCGTTATACTTCAGAAGATGGTGATGTAACACTAAACCTGTTTCCATCCTTAATTCCAAGTCCCAGCCTTCCTAACAAGGTGCCAGATTCAGTACTTCCCAGTCTTGAGTTCATAAACGATTTCAAGGCTCAGAATGCCACTGCTATTGCATTTTATTCCTAGGTCCCGCAAGGATTTTTTAGGTGTGTCCTTTGAGTAGCTCACAGGCACTTTATCCAGCCATCTCAAGGTGGGAGGCTAAGGCCCCTATTCTCTCTGTGGCTAAAGCACAACTGTAGAGCAGACAGTTTTTGGAAAAGCATGCTGAAAGTTATCCACCTTCTGGAAGCCGTGTGAACATGTTAAATTTGTTCTAGTTCTGGCTTTAGAATCTCATTTGTTTTAGCTATGTCTCGGTTGTTCTGTTGCATACAATAAGTTAGGGTGTTGATGGAATGCCCTATTATTAAATCTTTCCCCATCTATTTCCCCCCCCTGTACATAGAGGAATGCCACACTGTGAGGAAAGCCAAGCTCACTTTCATTTTGCCTGGCATGCTTGTTAACCACATACTGGGTTTTGTTTTCCTTTTTTGGTTGTGAAGGAGAATTCATTCATACTTTTCGGCCACTCCAGGCTGAATCGGTGCAGCCCAGAGTTCTTATCTTGTTTTGCTTTGCTGGTTCCACTCAGAATCGTGGTGCTGCTTACAAAAATTATAAAATAAATAAATCTAAGCTTGCTACATCTGTAAAAACAGGGTTGACAGGAGTTTTACTTTTTATAATTTGAGAGTAAATCACTACTGAATTAAAGCTTGCTCTTTTAGGCATTTGTCCTGAATGCTTTTAATATTCCTTACATTAGTAAAGGCCTCCAACTGGTAGTCCTTGGAGTCAGATTAATTTATTTCCATTTATTTATATGAAAATGTGTACAGTACATTCTCAAGAATCTGTATTTCACCACGTGGGCTTGACCTATGTAAAATATTGTGGGGCATCACCATTCCCTGCCCCAACCTCCCCCCCCCCAAAAAAAAATATCTACAAGCGGTCTGGGACAAAGTTTTATTTTTAGCATATTTTTCAATGGACCTGGCAAACCACCCAGAGTGGCTATGCTTGTTGAAAATACATGTAAGGTGCCAGCTGTAGAATGATAGGTTTGGAATTAAGACAGGAAGAATCTACTTATTTATTACTTACTTTTGCTACATCTTTTCAGGCGGGGGATTATGTAATGAATTTGCAACTGAGAAGCTCAAATCATGTATTTGTCCTTTAGGCTCAGGTAGAAACTGAGGTCAGATGGAGCAGCAAATTGTCATATAAAATGGGACCCCATCTAAGATGCCAAGAGAAGAAATTTGTCTCAGTGATGTGCTTACTAATATTGATGGAGATGATACCCTTTGTATTGCTCCATGGCAAAAAAAAAAAAAGGAATCTTATCTTTCTGATAGATAGTGCTACCTTAATTACTAGTAGATGACTGGCAGGTCCATGACACATCAAAAGGAGGCTGTAGTCAGCTGCATCTTAACTTCAGAAGCATTTGTGTGTTTGTTTGTTTCAGTCAAATTCGAAACTGAAATTAGTGAGGAGCTTGGCTGTATGTGAAGAATCCTCTAGTCCCTTTGTGGATGGGCCTTTGGAAACCCAAGTAAGCCAAACAACAACTAAATACCCTTTTCAGGTGGGGGTGGGGGTAAAAAATCCCTTTCAGTATTAATTATTTCTGGCATAGATTAAGGTAAGACATCTTGAGCAAAACTTGTCTGAACCAATAGCATCTTGTGGCAACGCGATAGCCAAGTTAAAATGCATTAAAAGTGATATTGATATACCATTGGCGTATCGGTAAACTCCAATGGTCTGATTACAGTCTTCTAGTGCTTCCAAATAATGTCTACATATTGGGGGACTTGAATATCTCCTTCCTGTAGAACAGCAATCTATGCAGAAAATGATACAAACTATGATCATCCATATATAGTAAAGCACCATAGATCAGGTAGGGTGCTATAGGCATTGGGTGCTATAATAAGAAGACAAAATCAAGAATGGTGGCACATACTGGAGAGGTGATTTACCAACCCAGTAATGTAGATTATTCAAGCAAGTGAGCTATGCTTAGAAAATATCAGTGCAAAATCCACTGGGCTGTTAACCTATCTGATCTGGAAAAGACTTCCATTTTCACATCTAATTGATCATTTCTTGGTTGGCTCCCTAAGCAGAATTTAATGTTTTCTTAGTGTGAAATATCACATTCTTCCCCCCCCTTTTTTTTTTTGGGTGGGGTAAGCAAGGAAAAACAGGGACAAAACAACCTGGCTAGTCTAGCCTTCTGTCCAATTCAAATCAATATTTTTAGTATATTTATTGTTTGCCTCATATGTAGGGAACGTTGATAGCATACAAAAATTATTGATTCCACATATATTATATACATTTAAAGCTCACATACAGATAAGAACTTAGCCACATGGAGAAGGGTAGGCCAGAATCTTCAGTGATTGGTGGCCAACCTGACCCAAAGTAAAATTCCTTCCTAGATCCAAAAAGTTGATCATACGATGCTTCCAGCTTCTGTTGATTGCAAAGCATCAGCAAATACAGCTTTTGTCCTGTCATTAGGATATCATACATTTGCACATCAGTTGCCCATCTGACAAGGAAGATGACAAATCTGCAAAAGATGGTCCCGAAAAAGAAGAAAAAGAGAAAAACAAAGAGAAGGCCCCCAAGAAAATGTTGTCTAGAGGTAAGACAATCTTAGGTTCCAGTCACATCTGCTCTTCGTAAAATTTCAGGCCCCTGGACGATGGCAGTAAATTAATAAAGACACATTTCCTAAAAACTTAAAAGTGAATTAGTAACACGTTTTAATAATCCTTGAAGCTTGTGTAATATATTTGATGTCATTCAATTTGTTGATCATTTATTTGTTAGTTGCATATCCTGCCTTTCCTCAAGGAATACATAGCCATAATTTTCCCGCTAAGCAACACTCCTGTGAGGTAGATTGGTTGGAGTGATGGAACCGGGCCCAAATCATCCAGTCATTTTTCTGTATCTGAGCCTCCTCGTCTGGGTCTACTCAAATCACAATGTGTTGATTAGCCACTATATACTCTCATTGAAGACACAGTAAAGAAAAAAAATGCAGCCTTATATAGTTAGAAAAGTTTAAAACTAATGCTGTTATGTTTTTTAAAAATCTTAATGTGGAAGAGCATGTAAAGACTGCGATTTGCGTGAAAGTGCACACTTTGATAATATTCCCCATTGCCAATGAGAGAACACTTAGATTTCTTCCCACAAAAAAACTTCCCCTGGTGATAAGATTCAGTGAAGGCAGAAGACCAGATTGGAATGAAGATGTACATGATGAAGTTTATGGTTTCACTGTAGCAAATTATATATAAATATCTCTGTGTTTGTACATGCGCATATGCGCATATATGTATGTATGTGCATATATGTATGTGTGTGTGTATACACACATACACATATACATACATATATGGGTAATGTAGACATGTGTATATACACATATGTACACAAGTACATATACACATGCCACATAGCTGTCCTACGCAAAGTGGTAACTGTCTATTTAGGAAACCTCAGATCTTTTTCTTTGGGCCATTTCCATAGTGAGTTGAGGAAGTTTCTAACACACAGGACAGAGCTATACCAAATTCCTGGTTCAATCCCTCCATCCTCTTTTCTCTCCTAGGGGTGAAAAATGAAAACAAAATTCTCTCACAACTTTGTCCCAAATTTCCTCCATGTACAGATAGTCCTCGACTTACAACCGCTTGTCTAATGCCCGCTCAAAGAGGGTTACCTGTAGATCTTTCTTTCTTTCCACTGGCACACTACACACAGACTTCACCATCTCAGAGCTGTATGAAAGTATTTTAGAATTATTCTTGTAAGCTTAGATAGCAATACATTTCTCTTTGCCTCCCCCTTTCCGCCCACCCCCGGCATCAAATTTAAAAGAACTAATAATCCTGAGGATTAAAAGAGAAGAATCTGCCATTCTTTAGCAGAAATAACCTGCGAAACTGGAAAAGCTATCTTCAGATTTGCATGAAACAATTATCCTATATATCACTCAGTATTGGGGATTCCCGTGTCCACATTTTGTCAGCACACAGAGGGTCTAAGACTGAGTTATATATGTCAGTCATGAGAAGGCATGTGAATGAGACTTTGCTTTCCTGGAGAATGCCATGTTCCAGCAGACATAGCTTAGCAAACATACACACTTCCACTGAGCTGCAGCCCACTAAATAATTGCTTCCAATATTTAAACTCTGTTTGTTGATGTTCCACTGAGTTGCTTGATTTAAATTGTTCATTGGTGTGCAGAAGTATGAACTGGTTGGTTAAATAGACCTATAAAGCACAGATCCTACTTAACCAACCAATTCACCTGGGCTGGGAACTCTAAACTCTGCAATTTGGGATGAAAAGAATGAGAAATTTGAATAAAAGAAGCCCAAAACTGCTAACAACATCTGAGTTTGCTTTCTGCTCCTCTGAGATGAAAAGACTTTGTAAATAATGCTGAACTTAACATACTTCATTATAAAAACCTGGTGTGTGATGATTTGTCCCACACAACTTCTTCTGATGGATTAGTGTAATTTTTGTTAATAGCCAGGTTTGAAGATCAAGCACTGAGGCTTGACAATTTGCACTCTAAGAAAACAAGATTGCTCTATTTCTGGTCTATGTCATTTTATAGTAATGATAATGATGATCCCCTTCACTACCTTAAGAAATATTCAAATTCATTGATTACATTGATAAAGGCTGATACTTTATAACAAGAATTCAGGGATGTATTATAACATGCTTCAATCAAATAAGCCCTTTGTCTTTCTGTAGTCTGGATTTATATATTCATCTTTTAGGAACTACACAAGGTGAAAGCCCTTCCATTATGGTGGAATGACTAGTAAATAAAATAGTCACATTGAAATATTTAAAATTTAATATTTTAATTTAATTTAAACTCTCCAATTTATCCTCATGGTTTAAAGTTGAATTTAAAGGGAGAAGTTTGGAGTGTGGAGTGAAGTGCATGTAATATCTGACAGAAAATACCTCATAGGCTCTCAACTATAACTTTACATGAGTTGGACTATAGCTCTCATTGTTTACTCTTATTCTGAGCAGTATTTTGACAAAAGGGAATTATAGTGCAACATTTGAGTATCCAAATGGATGGAAAAGATTGTACTAAAATTATGTCCATTCCATTATCTGCATTAAAGTGCTTGAATGCAAGATCCTTCCTTCCTTCCTTCCTTCCTTCCTTCCTTCCTTCCTTCCTTCCTTCCTCCCTCCCTCCCTCCCTCCCTCCCTCCCTCCCTCCCTCCCTCCCTCCTTTTTTCTTTTTTTTTCTTCTATATGTAGGTCATTTCTTGAGTCTGCTTCTGTTGTCTGTTATAGATTCCAGCCAGGAATACACAGACTCCACTGGAATAGATTTGCATGAATTTTTAGTAAATACACTGAAGAAAAATCCAAGGTAGGTTCAGGAGCGGTTTTGTTGTGGATCCTGCAACTGCATGCAGAATTAAAAATAAGAGGCGCATATATAACCAAGGGTAGTGTTAGCTGCCAAAAAATCTAACATGTTTATGTTGGTATGTGTCTGCTAAGGGTAGGATGGAGCAGCTAAGCAGCCTTCCATGCCCTCCTGAAATCATGGAATGATGTAAGTATCGAGAACATGAATTACATATAAATTAAGCCTAGAGTGTCCTCTCAGTTTACTTATTCTTGCTACTCCCAAGCACTTACATGCTTATCTTGCTCTGGAAAGTCTTGAGCTTGACACAGCAACGGTGAGATCTGGAATTGGAAGGGAATTGGGCTTTGACTAAGGCCCAGGTTCTTGGTAACAGTGCTCCAAGGAATCATGATAATAGTTCTTAGACTAGTGCTGATTGGTCTATGACTTCATTAGTATCTTCCTTTCCTTTACCATTACCAATTTACCATTAATGGAAATCAGAATATTTGTGAGAACTTTCCCCATAGTCTGCCTAATCATGTAGTCCGATATAACAGGACAACATTTGGTAGAGTAAGTTGACCCTGTCGGTAGATTATCTGAAATATGTAATAATGAATAAAATCTCATTACGTTTTTCTTAGCGTAACATGATGTTTACAGGTTTCCTACTCACGTTGTTACTGGACTGTAATCTTAGCTTTGTTACATCATTCATCTGAGGCTTTAGAAAATTACGGAAAGCTGAATCATTAATGATGCAAGCATGTTGCTACTTATTTGCTTGCTCATTTAAATTTTTGCGGTCTCTCCAGAGGTGTAAGAGGGATGTACATAACCCTGTAGCATAGGTGGGATAGAGAAAATGGGACTGGCCTAGAGTTACTAAGTAAGCTTCATGGTTCCAATGGGTCTTTAAGCTTGGTCTTAGTCTTTCTCTAAAGCTTGAACCACTGACTAGGCCGACTATCTAGCAGCACAGACTTTTATTAAAATAGATGCATTGATACCCTACTATGCTACATTTGTATACTAGCGTATCTTATGTACTATAGATGAAAGAACAGAAAGGGGGGGAATGGATATGAGTTACACAGTTACAAAGAACAGTGTTAATTCTAAAAATCCTCCTTTAAATAGCTCTACTGTGCTGCTGCTATTTCATTAACAAACAGCATCGGAACTGAATGTCTCACGGTAGCCATGTTTTGATATACCGTTTCTCTTTAATAATAGAAAATGTATGAGAGCCTGTGGGCTACAGTGTTTCTAGTCTCTATGCAGAAACGAAAATGCCTGAACAAAAAAAAGTACTGCTTTTAACTTGCTACATCTGTTTTGCATCTGTCAGTGCAGAACAGGTAACAGCGCCTTTGTTGTTGAATTACCTTGAGCTTTTAGCTTAATATTAGAATAAGAGGAGGACATAAATCTGCAGATTTTTCAAAGAGACTTTTCTTTCCCGCACTGAATGTTTTGCTTTATTTCTCCCATGATTTTCTTTGACAGGGATAGGATGATGCTGCTAAAATTAGAACAGGAGATCCTGGAATTTATTAACGATAACAAGTAAGTAATGTGGGTTGATTTATGAGTAAGGGTAACCGTAGAGACCACAAGCTTTCTTGTCTTGAGATGAAAGTCTTCCATTTGATGAAAATGCAGGCGCTCTATTTCCTTCCCCTCTTTTCCTCAACAGATTAAAAGTTAGTACATTTTCATGTACGACCCAGTCAGGTGTTGTTGTTTTTTTTAGGATTGATATAGAGCAGCTATGGAGTTTCCGTGTTCTCCATTTGTTTAGTATTTTTACAAATAATTCTTTAAATGCTGCATCTGGATTCAGAATAATGTCTCTGAATGTAGTAGATGTTATTCCCAGTTATACAATTCTCTGGTTCGTAATTGAACCAGCAGCATAAAAATATAAAGCCATTTTGGTATTTTTTTTCCATTTTTTCTTTCTCCAAGCAGCTTAGCGTAGCTTTCAAGATTCTTCTTCTCCCCCCCCCTCCCTCCCAGTTTTATCTTTGGAAATATTCTCAATCATTCAGAAGGCATTACAGTTAAATGGGGATTTCAGCCAGGGCCTTCCAGTCATAATTGGATCCACAAACTGCTGCAGCACAAAATTTCAGGGCATCCCTTGGGGTAGAGGGTGTCAACCAAGTTGAGGGGGCAGTACCCTCCGTGCAGTCAAAAGCCATGTCTTTTTTTATGGGCAGCATTTTACCTTTTTCACACAGCCACCCTAATTGCCACGCGTGTGAACACCTCTGCACACATCGCAGCTTGTACAGTTTTCTCTGAACTCAACATAATAAAAAGTTGATATAAAAACAAAGTCGGCTTATCATTATCTTCTCCAGCGTTAGAAACATCTTCAATTGACTGTGCAGCTATTCATTTATTTGTCAAAGAACTTTCCAGCCCTTTATAATAAAGCTATCTTCAAGTCTATAATAAACATGTTTGCTAAGCCTCAGTGGCCTATAATCATTGTGTGTGTGTGTGTGTATCGTATATGTAATGTAATCATGTAATGCCCAGCCAATTTCTTAGGATTAGCTGAAAATCACAGATTCAGCAGGTTAAAAGTACTGTAATATGAACAGCTCTGACTGGAGACTTATCGATTTGCAGCTTTGATTATCAGGGATCGTTGTTACTGGGTCCTTATAATTGGCCAAATCTAATTACAGGATTATTCTGATCATAAAATGAAATAATTTATACACTCAACTATCCTACCCTGACAATTGTTTGTTTGGGGCAGAATATACCAAGATTCAAGCAAGAGCTATAATACGGTTCATGCTTTAGGTTTATTTCCCTCGGTATTTACATGTCCGTTGATGCCAAGTGACATTGAGCAGCTTACTACATAGAGATACGTGCATATAATATTAACATTGTAATATATCGATTTTTAAGTCATTATTCCTATAGCCCGTACACATGACTTGAAATGGATTGGTTGCGCAAGCCATTCATTGCATAAAACTATAGGAAGAGTTGCCTCAGTGCCTATCCTAGAAGAGTCCACATTACTCCCAGGTGTACTAAATGAGCTACTAGTAGAGATGATAAGATTTTTCTGGGTTACTTAAATTGTCAATGATTTTTAATAAACTTTCAATATTGTGTGAGTAAGGCAATATTACCGAGTTGCTAGTGATGCTTTAATTGCTCGCATTGGTATTAAATGAATGGATGCTTTCCACAGTAGTTTAGCTTGACCTTTGAATCTGTTCAATTTGCTGAATGAGGGTGTCTCTGATAACTCATCCCACCACTTGCCATGGAACTCATGATGAAGGTTGCCCACATGTTCTGTTTTCAGGAAGATCTATTTGAGCATTACTCATTTGGAAACAAATATTTATTTGTTCTGTCCCCATTTGGCACCACATAGATGTGTTATAACTACAATTCAAGAATGATCACAAGAAGAAAGCCCCATCTGGAGAGGGCCAGGTTATGGAAGACTGTAAATTGAGGAAGGCAGGCAGCAATTGATGGGAAGCTACAGGTTGTTCTTGACGTATAACTGGTTGACTGCCCTCCCCCCACCCCGCAGTTACCTGATTGCAATTCAGGTATTTGGCAATTGGCTTGCATAACTGGTTCCAATGCCCCATAGTCACATGACTGCAACATGCAACTTTTTTTTTAATGGGGTTCTGGCATTTTTTGCTGGTTTCTGGCAAAAAAAACCCCCCACACCATTTGGAAGTATGGATTTGCTTAAGAAGCACATGATATACTTAAAAACTACTTAAAAACTCACTTTGCGACTGTTGTAAAAAATGGTCATAAAATCAAGTCTGTCACGAGGTGCCTCGACTTAACATCTGAAATTCCAGGCTCCACTGTGGTCAAAAATTGATTCTAATATGTGTGAGTTTACTGTTTTGTTTTCAAGTAAAAAATTGAAACCATTAATGCGACCTTCCCAGTCTAAGTCTGTCAAGAAAATAATAAAATAGTATTTTAGATGGTAAAAGTTAATTACTGATTCTTGTTCTTGTCACACTGTACGTGCACAGTTCTAGGTTTTTCTGGTTGCTGGGTTTTCAGCTGCAACAGAAAAGGAGACTGTGTTGACAAATAAATGTTTAGTTTTGATTTAGACTTATCAAGAGATGCTGAAGATGTCAAAAACGAGTTATTCTTTTCCTCAAATGCCCTTTTCCCTTATACCATAGCAGGATGTTCTCTGCAGATGGCTATATTTTAGAAAGTGTTTATGTCCATTGAAGACATCCTGAATCTGTTATTGCTCAGAGTTAGTCTTTCTCTTTTCCAAGTAACATTTTCTTTCATTTCATTTCATAGGCCTAGGGCATTTCATGTAATGGCATGGCAATCGGGAGTTTGCATTTTTCATTCTGTACCTAGTTTGCCAGCTTTTTAAAGTCATGGTTGCTTCATTACTCCCTTGCCCCCTTGCTTTTAGTAAACAATTTCAGTATAAGTTATTCTGAGATGACACTTTTAATTGAAGCAGCGTAGTGTTTCCTGGCTTTAATTTTTTATTGTCTTATTCTTTCTCCTCTTTCCCCTTTGCCCTTGCTGTGGTCAGCAATCAATTCAAGAAGTTTCCTCAAATGACCTCATACCACAGAATGCTTCTACATCGGGTGGCTGCCTATTTTGGCATGGACCACAACGTAGACCAAACGGGGAAAGCTGTGATTATCAACAAGACCGGCAACACAAGAATGTAAGGCAAGAATGCATTTCAGCTAGGAAGGGGGTGCTGGGAAATAAATGACATTCTTAGTCCTTTAACCTTTCTGTTGCTTTTTGAAATAGTCAGAGCTCTTTCTAACTAGCTAATCCTACAATTGTAAAGTTATGAGATACCCTTAGGACCATCATATTTTACTGCTCCTTGTGCAGGCTGCTTACAGCAACCTTGAGATTATTTTTGTCTTTCCTTCCCTTGCTTTGCCTAATTGATTAATATGACAGCAGTGGAATATATCAGTCAAAGTTCTTTGTGACAACCTCTTCTCCTAAAATTGTGACAGGCAGCATGGTGCCCTCCAGTTGCTTGGAAACTTCTATCAGACACACAGCCCACATATCCAAAAAGACACACCGCTCCTTTCCTGATCACAAACCTTTCCCCCATTCTTCTAGCTTTTCCCATTGATGGAAGAAAAGCACCTAAAATGCTATGACTTTCTTCCCTATTTTCTTCCTTCCTCTTCAGCAGGAAACAGGAGATGACTTTTCCTCTCTGTTTTCTACAGGGTGTGCTGGAGTTTCCCAGAGCACTCCTGTAATTATGTTGGCATTAATGTTAGGTAGCACTTTAAAACTGCCCTGTGAAGGGCCTACCAGCATGAGATTTTGTTTTGTTGCTGTTGTTGTTTTTAATTTCAGCATCTACAGGCCACAAGTTTAGAATCCCTTCAAAAAGACACCATTTGGACACTGGGCTTTCTTGGCAGCCTTAAGGTTATAAGTACCCTTGGGCTGAGGAGGAGGCAGGGAGCAAAAGCCAAGTGTAAGAACACAGTGGAAGGTGGATGAGTTTCTCTTGACACAGGTTGGACCGGAAATGAATCCAACCTCTTCTGCCCCCCCCACCTCCCAATAGAGAAACGGCTCGAGTGATTTTTTTGAACGATTCCAAATTCTCTACAGGTTTTCAAATTGAAATTCCTCATTTAAGGCAGTAAAGAAGATTCTATGTTGATTTGCTGGGGTAGGTTGCTTTGCAGAACCAACAACAACAACAACAGCAACAAAGGTGAAAATGCACCTTCTGTGAGATTTTTAGGCTAGAGGATCCAGTTCCTGTGCACGTAGCTAGAAAGAAAAGAATAGTATGTCCCACTGAGCATTATTTTTTATCAGAAATAGCACCTCAGTGCCAAACATGATTTAGGAAATTTTCTCTGGCTTCACTGAGACAAACATTTCTGAGTCCCCCCCAAAGCTTCTTATTGGGCCAAAGCTTGGTAAACTTGGATGCAATTCTGCTGCAAGTATAAAGCTTTACCTAGATAAATTTTGAGCTGATCTGGATAGTATAGGTAGACCAGTATTAAGGATTGACCAAAAGTGGTCTGAAGGGAAGTCTCTTGAGGGAATGGAGAGGATAGCTTGGCAGAAATCTGGCATATGGCAGTTGTGAATCTAGTATCTCCTCGTAGACGCTTTGGGGTATTGGGCACATGAATAAATCTTTTAACTTCCTTTGCATCCTGACTGCTTCACCATCTCATCTGTTAAAAATTGGCTTGGGTCTTCCCCGCAGTCCTGAGCAGAGATTCTCTGAGTACTTTGTTGGGCACATTCTTGTTTTAATCCACCTAGTGTGGTCTGCATTTCCATGCACCGGTGCACTCAGATGGACTGTATACACTTCATTGGACTGAATATTCATCATATAATTCATTACATTCAGCATTCACCGTGATCAGAAGAAAAAAAGTCATTTCCTGGGCAAACCTTCAAAGAGGTTACATGCAGTTCAGATGGCCCTTGCCCAAAGATGAGAAGAACACTGATTTTTCCACCCTAATATCTCCTCACAGGCGCATTGATGTATTGGGCATGTGAATAAATCTTTTACTTCTTTTACATCCTGACTGCTTCACCATTTCATCTGCTAAAAATTGGCTTGGGTCTTCTCCGCAGTCCTGAGCAGAGGTTCTCTGAACACATCAAAGATGAGAAGAACTCTGATTTTCCACAGAGGTTTATCCTCAAGCGAGATGATACCAGCATTGATCGAGATGATAATCAGGTAGGAGAGGCCAGATATAACTTTTACCTGATTGCATTCCATAATTAATGAAGCACAACAATCATTTTTATTAGCTTTCATCACTTGGGCTTGTTTACTGACACTGCTTGTTTGCGATATTTTTTTTACTTGGTTAAGTTCCCACAAGATGTTTTATATCATTCAGTCAGAATCATATCTGCATGGAAAGCAGCCTTCTCTAATCTGATGCCCTCTGGCAGCGAAGGGACAACCACCTGTAATTCCTAGTAGCATGATACAGATTTGGGTATATTGACTGGGAATTTAAGAAATTGCAGGAAGGCTGGTGAAGTGGCTTTTGGTGATTTAGTTTTCAGAATCGTATTTTTTGAAAGGGTTTGTGGGGCGCTCCAAGAAGAGCTGGAATGGATTGGAAAGTAACAAATTCAACTCAACATGCAAAGCGTTAATTACAGAATCCAAAGTTTGTGTGGACCTACGTGCAATCTATGCCTTTTCCTTATTGCATTAGAACAGTGTTTCTCAACCTTGACAATTTTAAGGCATGTGGACTTCAACTCCCAGAATTCCACAGCCAGCAATGCTGGCTGTGGAATTCTGGGAGTTGAAGTCCACATGCCTTAAAATTGTCAAGGTTGAGAAACACTGCATTAGAACTTGGGGCAAGTCACTTAAGCTAAATGTGGACAGATTCAAGACAAATAGATGAAGGTAGCCCTTTATGCAATGTAGTCATTAGTGGAATTTGGGGGCACTGGAGGTGAATTGTAGCTCACCAGTGTAGACGGCCTGGCAACTACTTGGCACATCAGTGACCACTTTTTACTGCTTCTGAAATCACAGGCAGTATCCCTTAAATACCATTTGCAAATAATCAACTGAAGATAACCAAGATGAAGGAAATAGCAGTGAAAAATCTATGCAATCTATGCCTGTGAGCTTCCAGAGTGTATCTACTTGGCCACTGGGTAACAGAAAATGGTGGAAAGGTGGGCTCTGGACTTGATGCAGTGGGGCTCTTTTTATGGTCTTATATTTTCATTGAATTAGAGAAGAGTAAGGTCTAGCTTCAATTGTTGAACCTGAGAGTTAAGAACCTCTTTTTATTTTGTGAGATTATTTTGATTCTGGTGAATTAGAAAGCAAAGAAGGGAACATTCTAAATTGTTATTCCTTTTAACAAAAAAGGATAGCTTGAAGTTTAACAGGATACTTAGATTTAGATATTGTGTTATAATTTCAGAGGTGAGGTCATGTTGTGCATGCCCGACTACCAGTTCCATGGACTGCATGGACTTGGTTTTATACATGCAAACTATGATGATTGAAAGCAAAATAATTGTTAGTTTTTGTTTGTCAAAAGTGTTGTGATCAAGGGCTTTAAAAAATTTGCTTGCTAAAACCTAGAAATATTTTCAGAGCAAACTAATTTACCCAAAAAAATCTACGCAGTGTGTTCTGCTCTCAACCAGCTTAAAAGTAATGGCTGATTGTATGCATAAGATTTACTGCTGGGTTTGGCACAGAGTAAGGCTGTAACTGAACAAAGTTCTATTTGTCATTAGATTAGGATCCCACTGCAAGATGGACGAAGGAGCAAATCCATAGAGGAACGAGAAGAGGAATACCAGAGGGTTAGGGAACGCATATTTGCACGGGAGGTAAGCGTGGATACATTTTCATGGGACCCAGAAGATGTTCAATATTCTATGTATCCATAAGTTGATTTGTGTGTTTAATCAAATACTGAACATTCAAATGGGTTCACAGACACCGTTAGAGGACGACCACCAAATTTCTTCATAGCTGTATAGGTAGTCCTCCACGTACGACCACAATCGATCCCGACATTTCTGTTGGGAACTGAGTCTGTTGTTAAATGAGTTTTGCCCCATTTTATGATCTTTCTTGTCACAGTTGCTAAGTTGTTAAGTTAGTAACATGGTCTGGCTCCCCCAGGAGTTTGCAAAAGGTGATCTCATGACCCTGGGACACTGCACAAATGTCATAAATAAGGAGCCGGTTGCCAAGCGTCTTGATTTTTGATCACGTGACCACGGGGATGCTGCAACCGTCATAAGCGTGGAAAACAGTCATAAGTTACCTTTTTCAGTGCTGTTGTAACTTTGAACGTTAAATGATCTTTTGCAAGTTGAGGACTGCCTTTTTTTTTATAGATCTTCTGCCTGATTGTTATAGCCATAGAAAAGTTTTAACAGGGCTTTGTGGAGATGTTCAGATACGTCTCGATTTCAGCCCGCCATAATCATTGTCTAATGAGATTTCTTTCCATTTCTGTTTCAAATTGTGCGGCTCCGCTTGATGGTTAGTCGGGACAAAATGGATTCCTGAACGAAAGCAGGTGAGTAAAGCTTGCGCACGCTTCCTTCTGATCTTCAGTCTTTCTCGAGGACCCTGAAACCCCATAACAATGCTTTTCTTTGATGTTAACCAACAGACTCGCCAAAGAAGGCTTTTCTTCTAGCTCTCACAAAAGGCGACAGATCTTTAGGTACCTCTGTGTGATTTCTTGCATACATTTGTCTTGCAGAGCAAGTTCGCACCATGCATGGCTGCTTGTCGAGTTGTCCTTCGAGTTGTCATCTCTTTTGCAACATCCCTTTCTGTTTTTTCTTCTCCCACAATAAGATAGGAAAGGGTGCCTAGAGACTTTTCACTGCTGGGAGGTGGGTGGTTGACAGCATTTAATTAGAAAGTAAATTCTCTTGCTTCCCATGCAGCTGACTTCCAAGTAAGTGAGCTTCGGGTTGAAGCCCTACAAAGAATTAGGATGGGGAAATGGATGGAAAAAGGCAGAAACACTCCAGTCTTTATGCAGCTGCTTCCACTATCTATTGATGCTTCTAGAAGGTGTAATTTTGTATCTTGTAATTCAGCTGGTTTTTCTATTTAATCTTATATGATGAAGTGGGTGTCATTAAAAGCACAGGGCTCAAATTTTAAGCTGTCTTTTGTTTTCTCAAAATAAAGTTCATATTGCTCAGCATAGGAAGCTGCTTTATACCAAGATAGATCATTGATTCGGATACCTCTAGCCCACTGGTTGTGTCTCACAGGAATTCACTGATGGTTCAGACCTGAGTCTTTCTCAGCCCAGCATGGAGAACTTTGAACTTTAGCTCTATACCTATCGGTAACCTTTCTCTTCAAAGGGATGGAGTAGTCATTGTATGCCAGCAGTGTAGTTGAGCTGAACAATCCTTTGAAAAGGACCTTTGCAACGAAGAGGGAGAAAGTTAAGTCTACCTCTCACTATAGCTTAGTTATGCTTTTAAAATAACAACAACAATAATAGTCAACAATGGTGATATTTTTTTCTTGAATCCAGGAATGCATTATAAAAGCAGTCCTTTCTTCAGACTGATGGGGGATTCTTGAACTTTCTCTGTACTCTCACAGACCACTCCTATTACTTTCAGAAGTGCTGTGGCAAGGGAGGGATTCATATCTCAGAGTCTATATCAGTGGTGGCGAACCTATGGCACGGGTGCCAGAGGCGGCACTCAGAGCCCTCTCTGTGGGCACGCACGCCATTGCCCCAGTCCTAGGCCTTCAGCTGGGTTTTATAAAACCTTTTCGCTTTAGGTCTCCGCCGCCATGTGCAAAAAAAAAAAGGTTCAATCAGTCACTTTCAACTTCTCGCGGGGAAAAAAAGATCTTGCAAAGTTGGAATTGATTGAACTTTTTAGTCCCACCCAGTCTGCCGTTACCACTACAGCCACGCCCATCCAATTGGCCACGCCCACTCAATGGGCCACACCCACCCGGCACTCGACGATGCATAAGTGGGTTTTGGGTTGCAGTTTGGGCACTCGGTCTCTAAAAGGTTCGCCATCACTGGTCTATATGCTATCCAGGAATACAAAGATTTGTAGCAGCTTACATTGGACAAGTGTAGAAAGTAAATATAAAATAAGACACGAAGCCATACATTCAAAAAGCAGCACACATTTAGAAATCTTGAAACTAAACTAGCAAAATGCACCACATGGCTTTAAAAACCCAGCAATCCAGATTCCTGTAACTTATTTAAGAAACCCAGCTGTCTTCTCCTGACACCCCAAGTCGACAAGGATAGTTTCAGGGCTTGATATTTGTCAGGATGCCATTACTGAAAAGGCCCTCTGCCCTGGAATCATCTAATGCTCAGGGCAGAACCTTTGCAAAATAGCTTGGGTAAATCTGTATGATTATAATTTTAGAGTCTTTTGAAGTTTTAGAGTCTGCTTACTAGCCAAAGCAAAGAGGCAAAGGTCAGTTGAGCTTCTACCGATAATATTGGGTGAAGAAACACCTTCCAAACCATGAAAATGAGAGCAGAATACATACACGCCTACACACACACATTACAACTTTGTAACCTTTTCAGTAAAAAGTTCACTTTATGAGTACAATTCACCTGGCTGAATATGTCAATAACAAGGTCTATTTTGCTAAGATTCAGTCTCAGGTTGCTCCCTTCAGCCACTTCATTAAAATAACTCAAGTGTAGGTTGAGGATAGCAGCAGCAGCACAAAAAAAACCCCCTAAAGCAGTGTTTCTCAACCTTGACAATTTTAAGGCATGTGGACTTCAACTCCCAGAATTCCACAGCCAGCAATGCTGGCTGTGGAATTCTGGGAGTTGAAGTCCACATGCCTTAAAATTGTCAAGGTTGAGAAACACTGCCCTAAAGAATAATAAATAAAAATAAAAAGATTACAAAAAGGAAGCACTGAAAACTAATGCCTGAAAATCTAAATTTCTTCATGTTCAGTATATACATGATACTGAAGGGGAATCACTTCAATATTTGACTTGGCTGCAGCTAAAAGCTGGAATTCTTTAAAAGAAAAAGCACAGAAGAGCCACCATGGCAACAGGTTACGAATCATCAAAGCCGAAATTGGACATATTTTAAACTACAGCAAATACCAACTACGTAAGATCAAAGATGAACATGTAGATCATCTCATTAGTTGCTGCAGTAAAGTTGCCCAGAGTGTATTATCAATCCCATGAAATTGCGACAAAAATTATACTTTGAAATCTATGTGGAAAACTTGGCTTTACTGTTAAAAAAAGCTACTTGGCACCACATGTGTGAAAAAGAAAATGAGGATGTCAGAATCTTGAGTTTTAAAATACAGACCAACAGACAACTGAAAAACCAGACATTACTGCTATTGGGGAAGAAACTGATGTTCATAGAAATATTAGGACGTAAATGATAAAAATCAAATGGAAAAATTACTGAGATTTGTAATTTGAAATTGGAGGACTTTGGAAGAAAAAAAAATCAACTATAACGCCAATAGTAATTGGAGTTCTTTGTACCATACCACAGAGATTCACCAAATATTTGGACATTTTAAATCAATTGGACTTGAAACTGCTGACTTCGCAAAGAAAAACCTTGCTTGTAATTTCTTATAAACTATAATACCTACATGATTCCTAAGCTTGAATAGAATCTAAAGCTTTGGAAAATGTCCAGTCTAAAGACTGATAATCATTGGATAAATTTGCATAATGAGGATATCAAATGAAGATCAAATCCTAATGACCTTTTGTAAAATTCCTTATTAACAATATAAGAGAAAAGAACCTTGCAAATCCTAAACTGTGATGCCAAACCCTTAATGCAGTAATTTTCTACTTTCTTGAAGTAAATGTGTAAATAGGAGCAGGATCAAGAAATTCTTCACTTTTCTCTTGTGTTACTCTTTTTCCATGGTTACCTTTAGCATGTAACTCATCTATTGATGTTGCTTTTGCTACTTTGGGAAAACGAGCAGGTAAATTGTGTGGACTGCATTGGTATACTTCAATAAGAGCAGTCTGCATGGCATGATATAAGTGCTTTTGCTTTGTGATGGAAAAAATATAATATTTTGCTCAGGGCCTAAGTAGCAAATTATGAGCATTGAAGGCCAAACTATACCTGTCAGAGTTGAGCTGGAGTTATTATTCTTGTATAGCTGCTGCTTGCTTCAGTGGGATTCATACAGGAATTTGTTCTCGGGCACAGTGTCCCACATCTGTATCTGTCTTCGGTTCTGTTACTTTTAATAGCAGCCACAAAACTCAGTTGCCTTATGAGGCTGCCTCGTCTGCCTTCCAGAACTTTATTAGGATCAGTTGTTAGATCTTTGGGATAATTTGTTGAAACCTAACCAGAACAAAACCACCTATAGATAAGAAATTCATCTGTAGGCATGGCAGCTTCCTTTCATGTGGCAAGATGAAAGGAAGCTGCCATGTCTACAGATGAACTTCTTATCTATAGGTGGTTTTGTTCTGGTTAGGTTTCAACAAATTATCCCAAAGATCTAATGTGGTAAGATGCAATTAAGAATTTGAAATTGTTGGGGGACACTCAGCATAGAGGCCATTGTTCTCAGAAGCTTGTATGTGTTCCTATATAAAGAAGTGATATGAGTTAGAATTGGCTAGTAAGCAGTGATAATAAATAAAAGTGAGGTCTGTTCAAGTGGGGTCTCTTGATACATCCTGTGTGAAAGCTCTTCTGGACAAGCCATCATGGAATGAACACTACTTGATCAACAGTACCCTTCAACTTTCCTTCCCATGCTGTCTATATAAAATAAATCCCCGGTTTATTCTGTCCAAAGTATGCTTGAAGGTTGTCGACATATCTCAGAATAAGGTAGTTTCAGTAACGTGAATTCAGGTTATAGAGTGTGTTGTTTAATCTCTTCCATAGATGCATTTTTCTGTTCTGTTCTGATGATAATGGAGAAATTAAAATACTTATTGACTCAACATTTTTTTGTAAGCCATTGGCAATGACTACGGCTATCTCCCCCCACCCCATTTTTTCCCACTGTGATAAAGTTCTGTGTTCACTTCCTTAGTTTGAAAACTTCCCATTGTTCAGCAATACAGGCTTTATATCATAGAGATCTATACATTACATATTCCACGGAGATTGATCGGAATAGTCCCCATTGCCAATTTCTGTAATGATAGACTAACTTTTCAATTTGCCACAATAGATTTAGGGTCCATTTTTCCACTCAATCCTTTCAGGTGGTTGAAATCATTTTTTCAGAGTCTGACATACTAATTTTAATATTGACAAACCAAAACCATCTGTTCCCAATATTTCCAATCTTGACATATGATGGGGGAATTGAGAAAGCAAAATACCAAAACTCAGAATTGCTGACGCTTTTCAACTTGGCAAGTATGGATTTGGGGGGGGGGGAGGTTTCTTTTGGACTGAAAGACAGCCTACTGTTATCTCTGCATCTGGCTGAAGTCCCTTGCCCAAGTTTGAAACTTAGCCACCTTGCAGTAGCTAAATATCTGGGCTACCATTGTTATATTCAGCTACAAATTTAGTGTGAAACGTGTTTGAACACATGGAGTTCTGTAGGCTGCAGGTACAAATAAGCTGGAGGAATTTATCCTGCAGCTTTATCACCTTCAATAATAAGATATCCACCTAGAGAGAAAGAAGGGAGGAAGATTGTGTATATGCAACTGTTTGTCTATAAATTCAGTGCAGTTTGAGTGAACATCCTTTAAAAGCTCTTTCAGGTGCAACAAGATCAAATTCTTTTTAAACTAACAGTTTAAAAACAAAACATTATAGGAGTAAACTGAAGACCAAAGATTTAAGATAGCCACACCTAAAGAGCATCTCTGCAAAAAGATATGCATTTTATACCTACTGGGTCACTAAATCCTTCCCTTTCCTCTTTTTCAAGCATTGGGTACTGAGCCTTTTTCTCAATGCACTCTTATCTAAAGCATGCCTGCTTGCCTGAAGGACTATGTGCCAGTACTAGTAGTTTGTCGATAGAGTTATGTTTATCGGCATTTGGTATTTAAAAACAATTAGCTTCTATTCCCAGGGATTGTAAACATGAGGTTTGAAGCAAAAAGACCTGTATAAAGCTTTGAGATACATCATGGTGTTGGCTATATATATGTCAGTTTCAAGCTATGTGAATTCTTAATATAATCTCAGTCTGGACAAGCAGTACCAAACCTATAAATGTCCTTTCAGCCAATTAAAGTTTTCCTAGATGACTTTCAATATTAAATACATTGATTACGCTTCCCCACTTACTTCTGAATTGTTCTCCTTGGGGAATTGCTGTTAAACTGTATTCTTGGAAGCGTAAGCATTTATGCTGTCCTTACTGTTATATAACTCCCTGTAATTTTAATAAACTTCTTCCCATTAACCTATCTAATGCTGTCCTGGAATTTAGGAACAATCTTGTTTTTCATTTGTACCTTCTCACATACGAACTAGACTGCCAGTATTTTTCACACTTTCTTCCAGTTCTCACCAACTTGCTCTTGTTTAGTGATGTCGTGTGCAGATTCTATGTTTTCAGCGCTGAGATAATTTTTGACAAGTGTTTGTAAGGAGCGAGTTGCAGGTACATGCTACGCGAGGAAACATTCCAATCACTTTCTAGCACAAAAGGTTTCAAATGGTTTCGTGATGCCCCTGCTGCAGTTTACTCCCCCAAAAAGTTACACTGCTTAAATTAAACTGCCTGCTGGAAACACCTGCTCCCTGAGTTAGGAGGGACATTCAAATTCTGATGTCAGAGCAGGGGCCTGCTTGAACTCATCCTACATTTTTGGTCAGAGCACTTGTTACGGAGGGCAGTTTTGACTTAGGTTGTCACCCCTCCATTGTGATGCTGACCATTCTGCCTAGTTCTCCAGGGGCAGCCTGTAAGGTCCATCGGCCTACAGGTTAAGTCTGTTTGAACGCCAGTAGCTTTTCAGCTGGCCCTTTTCGGTGTAGCTACTTGTGCTCATTTGTCTGCTGTTCCAATGCCAAAACATTGACACCTTGAATGTTTAGACAGGCTGTGCCTTTTTCTGGTCCCACAATAACAGTCGTTGCCATCCCTGCCACAGGGGTAACCGAGATGGGCTCAGCCGGGCTTCAGGCAGCCGCCAGAGCAGCACGGAGAGTGAGATGAAATCCCTGGAGCCCCGGCCGTGGAGTAGCACAGACTCTGATGGCTCGACGCGCAATCTGCGGCCCCCGGTCACCAAAGCCAGCAGCTTCAGTGGCATTTCTATCTTGACCCGAGGAGACAGCATTGGCGGCATTGGCAAAGGGAATGGCGCCAACAGGACTGCCAGGCCAGGTAACTCTTTATTTGCCCTTCTTCAAGTAAAATAAGAGATTCTAAGTTTGTGGTGACTATATCTTGGGGTAATCCTGTGTGTCCCCCTTCCAGTGGGTCCTAGCCCGCCTCTCATGCATTAGCATTGCTTAACACTATAGAAATCAAAAGACCTGAAGAGGAGGCACCCTGAAACGTTTGCGCTAGATAGCAGTCATGTCAGCTGTGAGAAACGGAGCCGGCAACAGGAAACGAGCTGGTATCGAGGTTTTTGTCCCATTCCAGAGATGATTGAGATGTTGAGAAAAAGTCAGTCTCTTTAAGTATCATCTGGATCTGGATCTCAACTACAACACTGGGCCATATTGACAAAATACCTTCTGTCTTTTTAATCCAATTAGAACTGCTTTAAACATGATGATATTTTATTTCTGAGCCATATATGTTGGATTTTATGAAGGCCCTTTTTAGTGCTGTGTCAGCTTTAAAAAATGTTCACGTTGAAAAGCAACCCAAAGTGATAATGCTTAGTCTCCATTTTTCCCCTTGAGCTGTTTATAGGTCATACCATGCCAGTCTGGTACAGGCTTCAGTGTTGATGACCTGTTCCACAATAGCCGTCAGTGAGAATGATGTGCAGAATATAAACCTCGTCTAGTTCTCTTGGATAAAATAAAAATCAGCATTCAGAATTCTGTAATTTCATTCTGAGATTTCTTATCTGTTTTAATTGGTGTGTTATTCAGTAAAAACTCTTAATCATTCCCAGCTAGAAACAGATCATAAGAAAACTGACGAGTTTCCATATATATGCAACCCAAAATGATGGTGGCTCTTGAAATTTTTTTGAAAAGATGAATTTTACATCTCTTAGGTCAGGCAAACAAGGCTAGAAAATGCGATTTCACCTACCTAGCATGTCAGGAATAGAGATCAGCCTGTAATCTGAAACATCAACAAAGTAGCAGGTTGGGAAATGTTGGGTAACATTAAATACGCTTCTGAAGGAGAAGTGGTGCATGGAGAGGTACCTTCAGTGCTATTGTACAGTCATCAGCATCTGCGTTGGTACTTGTTATTTGTATGGGTAAGTTAGCATATTGTTATTTCTTTCCCATCAAGGTGAAAGAACATGCACTTCCAAGATTCTCTTCCATCGCTCCGCAGTATTATGTAGCATACTTAATTTATGGGGTGGATGATGCATTTACAGATGTACTAATTCATCCTTTTACCCTCAGAAATAGGGATGTGTCAATACAGAGGGTGGCATAAAGTAACATTGTGTCTCCTCTCTCACTGTTGCTTTCTACAGCACTAGGGATGACTCATATATAACCATCCATCTACTCAGCCTGTTTACTTCAAGGGCAGGGACTGATATGCCTTTGTTTATTTCTTTTACCGTGTTTTCCTTTTAGCATACTTGTTTACGAACATGATCCCCTGCCTTCATAGTCATCATGGTGTTGGAAAAAAATCCTGTCACCCATCTGGTTGTGCAGATGCATGAAAAGTTGGTCTTTGCATCAAAGAACATTGACATTTTTTGTTTTGTCTTTGGCATCTAGCTATTTGACACCCATTTTTAAACCATGTACATAGCTTTTTAAGTCACAGAAGAAAGCCATCAAGGCAGGCATGCAGTAAGTGTGGTTCACAACTAAAGCACCAAGAATAGACTGTGTTGCTGGGTGATTTAGTGATGCATATTCTCAGAATTTTTATTTTTTTTATCTCATTTGTACAAAAACTGTAATAAAAATGCAGAATAAATGCTGCTCCTTTTTATGTTGGTCTGTTAGTTGTATCTCCATTGGTTACTTTTAACTGCTCGCCCATCTTTGTCCCACAAATAACTAAGTTTCATCCCTTTCCTTCTTCCATTATTCTCTGTCACATTATTCCCATGGGAAGAGAGACTGGTGGAGGAGTGCTACATGGCAGCTGGTATATGAATATATTATGTAATGAAAAGTTCTTAAAAACACCAAGACCTTGTGTGGGAATGTGACCGAAAGCAGGAGCTGTGGGTTAGGAAGTCTCGAATGCAAATTCATGAGGTGGCTTTAAGCAAGTAGTTATTTCTGCCCTCACAAAAGTACTATTTTGCAAAGTATTATCAAAGAGATGTATAATTAAATGTATTGGATGTGCCGTATTTTGATCACTCAGCTTGGATTTCCCTTCATGCCGGACTTATTTTGGCATCGTAGCATAATAGACACAGACCTGAGTGATACCGAATGCGATTTGGATGGTGCTGCCTACTCCTTTACGTAGGAGTTTGAGTGCATAATTAGCAGCAAAAAAGGAAATTTTTGTGTCTGGGTTGGCATTTTAGACCCAACGGGGTTTCAGGAGATTGAAATTTTGGTCCTGTTTCTGATTATGTTCCTCTTTCTTCTAGCCTCTTCATTGCCAGCATTTTCCTTATTGGGCACTAGTACTAGAGAACCTCTTCCCTGCTACCAATTCTTTCTCCTGGCCCCTCGGGTACCTCTCAACCAGTAAACCTCAGATGTTTTGGACTACAATTCCCATCAGTCAGTAGGATGTAGATAATTTTTTTTTTCATTTGCAAGCTCCCTGGATTGATAATCAAGGAGATTGTGTTTCTTTCAGTCACAGAACTGGAAAAAAACTATTTATGTCCTTGTCCAGCTATCCCTCCTTGGTGCAGAAACGGTTGATTTATTCAGACTCTTGATGATGTTGGGTATGCAAATATGTGCAAAAATGCTTCCTTCCTTAGGAGCCACCCCTGAGAAACTTACAAGAGAAGAATTATGTAGATTCCTGTACAAATATTTAGGGCATAACTTCATGCAAACTCATGATTTTCTTACGCCAACAAGTAAAGCTTGGTCCTCTTTCTCTCTGTCCTTCAAACATAAATATTTTAACCAGAGACTGTGTCAAGTGAATCCTTCATGTGCTTTTAAAGAAGACTAGATGGCGGGTTTGGTTGAATTTTCTTGCAACATAAATCTGCTTCATTTTAATTTCTTTTTGCATAGCAACTGTTCCTTAAGATCTCTTATTTTCAGCAAATACAGCACCGTCTTTCGAAGGGGCTGGTAGTTCGACATTTTCATTTTATCATTTACGTAGAATCTTTTCTAACAGCAAGAGGCAAACAGGAATCCAAAGACCAAATACTAACCATATGGATAAAATAAAGAGCAAAATGTCAAGTTACCTTTCCGTTTACCATTTATTTTTAACACTGTGTTCTGTTCTGTTTTTTTTTTCAATTGCATACGTCATACATGAGAAGAATAGGGACCACAGTTAGAGTGAAAGTAATTTATTGGTAAGAACATGCTATGTCGTGTCATAAGAGGTCATAACAGCATCTTTTGGTGGTTAACCTGAATAGTTAGCTAAATATGACACATAACAAATGGGAAGGCTAAAGCAGCTTCCTACACAGTTGTTTTGGACTATTTATTGCATGTGCAGTTTAAGTCACAATGCACAAATAGCATGAGGATATATACCACAAGAGTCCTATAGAGTTGTCTGTGAGTCTCGGAAACACCTAGGAAAAACTTTACACTCTCTTATCACATGTGGATCAGCCCTTTAATTATTCAGTGATTTTTCTGTGACAAAACGAAGAAGTGGAGTCGTGCTTGGTCCCTAGAGCAGTCGGCTTGTACAGGTGAATTCCTAATCTGGGTACCATTCAGTGCTATTATAAAGCAGAGCAATCATATCCAAGAAGGTCCAGCGTGTGGTGGGTTGAGCTGTGCGTGGTGTTAGTTGTTGGCTTTAACAAAAAGTAAATAAATGTAATATATTTCCTGAATCCTTTGCATTCATCAGGGGAAGTGGTGATGATAATTCTGTCCTTGCAAGAATGTCTGTGGGAGTAAAAACTAGTTAGTGCCTACTGTTGCTCAAATGCCACTGTAATTATGGTCATACCATTACAGTCAGAAACAGAACGCTGAAAGCCTTTCCTGTACAGGGAAAATAAAGAGGGTTTTTGGAAGGGAGGGGTTTTTGTTTAGAATATTAAGTTTCACAGAGATGAAAAAAAAGGACTCACCTTAGAATTAACCCAGAGAAAGGGATACAGAATAATGATAATGATAATGATCAATAATGATAATGATAATGATAATCAGATCACCTGTTTCCCCCCCTCCCCCAGGCTAATATTTCATTTGATTGCATAAGATTTGGAATCCAACTTTATCCTTGAGGCCTACTGCGTAGATTTGGGCTATCTCACTGCTTTGTCATAAATAGTTAATAATCACATTTGGGATGGCACCACATCTTGGTTGCAGGCAGAACCAAAGTTCTAGGAGACTTAATTTTCCCCAGCTTTTAAACTGAAAATTTACTGGTCACTTCATAGTGGATGAAAGATCTGTAGTTATCCCAAGTTTATTTGGTTTCCTGGATAGGCATTGCAAATTTAAAAACCTTGTTTTATTAAATTGAAGATACCTAACATTTCTGACTTGAAGAAATAAACACGAAAGCATCTTTCTGTATCCCAGTAAAGCATCTGTATATTGGAGCTTCAAGTTTTGCATCACCTTTGCAAAAAGCATTAAGGTTTTAGCACAGTAGATTAAACTAGGTTACATATACAGGTAGTCCTCGAGTTATCACCATTGATTCAGTGACATTTCAAAGTTACAGCGGCATTGAATGAATGGTACATATACCCAGGCTTTGTTACAGCCATTGCAGAACCCCCACAGTCATGTGATCAAACTTTTGGGCATTTGGTAGCCTGCCCAAACTTATAACTTCAGAGGAACTTCAATTCCTTCATCTGACTGTCTTTCCCCCGCCCTCAAATCTCTGCAATTTTGGTCCCTCCACTCCATAGCCCCTGCCACCCTCTGCTCTCTTGCCCACACTGACCTTTGTCCTTTTCTTGCTCCCACTGCTGACCAAGCATGCTCAACCTGACCCTTCACTAGGCTTTCTTCCCAAGGTTACGTGTGGCAGGGTTTTTTTGTGAGACCTTTAGAAGAAGGCCTGAGATGGCCACCAGCTGCTTCGTGAAGGACCGGGCCAGTCATACCACATAGGCAGCGGGAGCAAAACGGCAGCAAAGGTCAGCTCAAGGGTGGGGGTGGAGGGGTGGAGTGCAGGGTGGAAAGAGCCACAGAATTTAGGGTGGCTAAAGTTGGCTGTAGCTGTGGCTTTTGTTCCGTGCCTCTGGGCTGGAGTGGTTGGGGTTTCCTAGGATGGCCGTGATGCTGGGCTGGATAGGGGCAGCTGGGGCTTCTTGAGTCAACTGGAGCCTTGCGCTGCAGTGCAGTTCAGGGGCTTCTTGCTGCTCCAGAGCATGGCACAACAAGAAGCCCCTGAGTTGCAGTGCAACAAGGAGCCCAAAAGCTGCATGGTTCTGGGGCTGTGCAGGGTGGCCAGAAGGATTGCAATTGGGGAGGGGGGGCTCGGTGGTGGTGGTGGAGATAGGGAAGGGCCAAGACAGGAATGGTTTGAATTAGGGTAGGTTCTCAGCTAATGGCCCTTGGGAGTTGGTTAATGAGGACAACAGGGTGTGCCCTGTCGCTAAGCAATGCAGTCATGTGATGTTGAGCTATACAACCACATCACTTAGCGACAGAAATGCTGGTCCCCATTGCCATTATAACTTGAAGGCCTTCTGTAATAAAAAGTCACTTATGATGTATAATATAGTGGGAAACATGGTCTGAATCTGCTTTTTTGTACTGTGACTCTATTGTGAATTAATGCATTTGACCTATTGGAACATCACTGAAGATAAAAAAAATTTAAATAATATTTTATTAGTTTTCTAATTTTACATTTAAGCATTTAAAAAGCAACGTGGTGGCTGGATTAATCAATACTTCAATAACATACAAAAATCTTTAGCACAAATCTCAAGTTACAACATCAAATATTTCCTCTCTTTTTCCCTTAATATCTACTATCTCGTATTTAAGCTAATACAGTTCTTATTATATCAACTAAGTAAAAACATCATTCTTATATTTATCAATAAATTTTTAGCTTATACATATCTTAATTACTTTTACATTCAATCTTTATAGACAATCAATGTCCTGTTATTGGTTTTTCCCCAATTTTTAGTTTCCCATCAATATTCAAATTTAACACTTGATATTTATAATTTCCAGGCTTTAGGTAACCAAAGTTTCCCTTATCTCAATTCATAACAGAATCTAATATTCAAAATACACATCTTATCTATTTGAGTATAGTCTTGTTCTATTTTCTAAAAGTTATCTATTTCCCACCATATTAAATCATCTAATTAATAATACAGTATCCCCTTCAATAAATCAAAACCATTATATATATTGTCTGGGTTAATCAATAAATCAAACATTCATAATTTTTTTCTTTTGGGTCTAATTTTTAAATATTAAATAAATAGAATCCTTATTTTCAAGTGGGGGTCCCCTCCTTGCTCGCCGCCCCTACAGGGCGACTTTCGACCCTTTCCAGGATCCCCCAGCGGAACGAAATCAAACGCGGAAGATGGAGCTCGCCTTCCAGTGTCCGTGGCGGCCGCGATGGCAAACTGGAAGTCAGATAAAAAAAAAATTCATACATACACGAAAATATATCCTGGTGCATATTTTACTTTATCTCCCCCTTGTTCTCTAGTGGCTTAAAGCTACAATTTTGTGTTTTGTGTTAAAAAAAGGTGAAAAATGCATTTTGATTGGGTGCCATGGAGTTTTTGCCTTAAAAATACTTACGTTATTTGAAGTAAATGTATAATACAGTTAATGCATTTTTAAAGGACATGGAGACAGAGTGCAATACTAAGTGAATCTGATGGAAATCTAGAACTGTGTGAATATATGAAAATAATTATGGCTAGCATCCAATAAAGCATCATCTTTGCACTCAGTATAAAAATATTTCTAATTTTACCAGCTTCTTTGACTGGAATGTATTGTATACATAAGAATGGCTTGCCCACATGTTGTTTTTCATCTTCTGGATTACATTTATTTGGAAGCCATTTCTTCCTAATTGGAAATCTCTACTTTTGAAGTAAAGATATTGTTACCAAGAGAACCGTTTTTAAATATAGTAGTAGGGGAATAGTTGAGACCGTGTTTATGTTTCTCTGTCTCTGTCTCTCTCCCCCTCTCTCTCTGTCGCTCTGTGTGTGTGTGTGTGTGTGTGTGTGTGTTTGTGTGTGTGTGTGAAAGAGAGAGAGAGAGAAGCTCAAAAAAACTCAAAGCCCAAATAGTTTCAAAGATTTTTAAGGAAGCTAGAAATGTGGTCCTCATTCACCTTTGCTTTGTTATATTATTGTATTGCGAAATATGATTTACTGGTTTGATTCATTCACAGTAGTCTTTTCAGTGTGAAATAGGATTATGCAGGATGTTATTTTTAATCATTTCAAGGTTAAAACATTCTGCCCTTGGAACATCCCATTCTATCCTCAACATGTCAAGTGTAGTGGTAATAAAATTTATTATGATCAATAGATCAAAAGATCAGAAGTATTTCAACTTTACAAGAGGCTGTTTCATGATCAGATCATTTCTGGTACACCCCAAAGAGATGTTTCAGTGATGGAATATTGCACAATTTAAGTTTTTTTTTTTATCATGGATTTGCTATGGACATATTTTTAGACTCTTCGGAGATGCTCAGAAGAATCTATAGAAATCAGTAAAACAACGTGAACTTTTCACAAAGGTTTCAATAAGCTAAGGCTGAGCATCAATCCATAGCAGGGGTAGTCAACCTTGGCTCTTTTATGACTCGTGGACTTCAACTCCCAGAATTCCTGAGCCAGCATAACTGGCTCAGGAATTCTGGGAGTTGAAGTCCACGAGTCATAAAAGAGCCAAGGTTGACTACCCCTGATCCATAGACTATCTCAGCTCAGACCTGGACCACGTAAATTAATCACAGGAAAGTTTGAGTAGAAATTGAGTACATTCAGACACATTTCTACCAATAAAGGAGACTATTTGTAGCTTAGGGTCGAAATGAGGTGCTCTGCTTGTTTTCTTACAGGTGTTTCATTACCCAAACTAGGTAATATCATCAGTGCTAGAGATACTAGCACAGATGATCTTAGCTAGTTTGGGTAATGAAACGTCTGCAAGAAAACAAGCCAGCTCAGAGAGCACCAAGAGACATATTTCTGCATACAGTCTAGGATTTGGAATCCTGTGTTTTTTTCTAGGCACTGTTGAGCCCTGGCACCACTTCTTACAGGGGAAAAAAAAGCAGGTTCTTTGCTCACACCTTACCCACTCCATTTTATTTTAATGAAGGTCTCTCTCTAAGTACTCCTGAAGCCTGCAGCCAAGTCTCCTCTGCGCAGCCTGGCCGAAGCCTCTTGCCGTGTGCCGCTCAGCAGCTGCAGCCGCAGCCACTTCCACCCACACCGCAGCAACAGCCAGCAATGACTAATCACATCATATCACAGGTGAGTCATTATTCAATGCTACCGCTGTGTGGGAAGCTCTTCCTTGTGGCTCCTTAACTGAGGAAGTGGTGGCCAGTGGAGCACTCGGAAATGTTTATATGAAGCTTGAATAATGTTTATGACCTTGTGCACAAATTAGTCCCCTTAGACTCTCCGCCTTCTGGTTTGATTGTAGCACAAAATTGGGTACATGCCTGGCTTCCTGTCACGTGTATTTTGAGGTGACCCTCAAAACATTTTGAGTAGGAGATTTTTCTAGATAAGACTGTAGTGCCCCAGGGTCTATATTAGTAGGGACAGAGCAGAGGCGTACACATTCTGTATTTACCTCCCTCTTCAAACCGTGTTCGGGTTTTTCTCTTTCTATTTCTCAATTGGATCCTACCAGGTGTAGTCAAATGCAGGGAAGAATGATGTCCCAAACTTACTCCCTCAAGGAAATTTTCAGGCTGCATCAATAGAAATACGAAGAATGGGCGCCTTAATTCTTTAGATTCTTCACTAGGGATGTGCCGGATATATAAGGCCTGAAGCGGAAAAAGGCGATTCGGATCAGGCAAGCGTATACAGACTGCATCTGCCAGCACTTCCTTTCCTGAGCTTGCATGGTAAAAAATATGCTCATATTTCCTTCTCGGTTGCCTCTTGTTGGGTACCACTTACATTTCTTAAGGTCATGTAGCTACATGCATGCGCAAGAAAAAAGCGCAGCTGCTCTAAAAAGGTGCTGATAAGTGCGTCAGCTTCAAACTAGATCAAGAGGAGGAGTGTCAAGTTTAATCATGTATCATGGGTGACTCCTGCCCTGATACCACACCCTGCTGAGTTTATTTTGCTGTGCAAAAACAACACATGACTTATTGTAGGGTATGTATGACTTGCAGGACCTATAGGTATATGCTTAATAGTTTGGTCCAGATGAAGATGCTGATTGACAGGTATATGGCACCTGGCTCCCAGTGATTCTGGGTGGTTCAAAACATTTAAAAAATAAGGAACAATAGAAAAACATAAAACCAATAGGAAAAAAAAACCAGACACGGCAAAGGAAACAAACTCGAATGGCAACCAATTAAAAAAGAAAAAGAAAGGGGCATCAGTCGTCCTTGCCAAAGGCTGCATGAAGAGCCAAGTCTTCAAGGTCCTTCAAAATGCAAATAGGGTGGGGACCATTTGAATTTTGGGAGGAACCTCATTCCAGAAAACAGGTGCTGCTATAGAGCAGTTGTGTTTCTGTGGTCCCAGCAGATGGCATGGTTTAATTGATGGAACCTGGAGCATACCAATCTTTGTCAGATTGAACTGGCCAGACAGGTATCATATTTTATAAGACAAAATATGAAAAAGGTTTTCTCCCTTCTAGGCACCTCTTTCCTCTTCCTTTTTTTTCCCTCCCCTTTTCCTTTTAATGGACTGTGTATCTTCAGCTGTAGCATAGGAGAGAGCAGATCTCAGGTATCCAGGGTTTGAGGGTCATTAACTAAAGCCAAGTGCAAATTCATGGAAAGGGACTTTACATTATGAATACATATGTGGTTCTACTCTAGATGAAGAATTGTAGTCCAAAGGTCTCTTTTTCACTTGACGTAAGTTACTGTTACTATGTTTTATCCTACATTTTATTTTTTTTTAAATCCTTTCTTACCCCATAAATGGTGTTGTGTGTTTTCCTCAATCTCAGATGCTCTATCAGAGGCCTTGGCGTTTGAGGCTTCCATGCATACCTTGCACTACATTCTTCTAAATGTTGTTCTGCACAGCTCTGGTGTTGAGAGGGTCCTTGGTGCTCTCTGAGTTTGGTTGTTTTCTCACAGACATTTCATTACACAAATTAGTGCTAAATGTCTGTGGAGATTCTCAGTCATCCAAGTCATGGTTGTCCCCAAAGGTGCTTTTTCAAAAGGCAACTGGACTTTCTTTGTTTTTCCTTGAAGACGTTTCGCTTTCATCCAAGAAGCTTCTTCCGTTCTGACTGAATGGTGGAGAATGGAAGGAACAAACCCATCAAGAGGAGATTCATCAATCCATCTGCATTTGAAAGACAAAGGTCACTCTTTGGAAGACAGCCATATGCCGCACAAGTTCACATTCCGAACAGAGAGGAGGTGAAAGAGGCCATCTGTGTTAAAACTGAACAGCCCTCTCTCTACAGAAGGGGAGGGGTTCGACACCACCTATCTCCTGTTTACAACACGGTCCTTTCAGCAGTTCCAAGAAGGCTCCACACCCATTTGCACTATTCAGGTGACCTGAGTGCACAGATAAACCTCTAAGTGGCTTCAGCGATTCTCAGAGAGAGTCGTAATGACCAGATGCCTGCAAGGAATATAACTCCTTCCATTCACTACAATTCAGTCAGAACTGAACAAGCTTCTTGGATGAGAAGCAAAATGTCTTCAAGGAAAAACGAAGTCCAGTTGCCTTTGGAAAAAGCACCTTTGCCTCATCAGGTGCTAGCATGTGCACTGATGATGTTACCTAGTTTGGGTAATGAGGCATCTGCAAGACAACAGCCAAGCTCAGAGACCATCAAGGACCCCTCATTTCAACCCTGAGCTACAGATATTCTCCTTTATTAGCTCTGATGTTGTTCCTGGAATGTGTTCGAGCCATTCTTCCAGCTTAGGGGTCACAGCCCTGAGTGCTTCTACTAAAGAAGCATACATCAGGTACTATGAAGATGGTTCTCTCTTTGACCTTTTCCCCTTGACTCCTATTGCTTCCCAGTAAATGCCAAGCCAATGCAGAAACTAGACAACTAGGCAGCCTGATCAAGAGAAGCCTTAATGACCCAATCAAGAAAGGTCAGATGAAAAGTAGTGGACCCATCGTCCCAAACTTCTATGGAAGCCTTAAGTCTCAATATACATCTTCATCCAGTTGTGTCACTACCAGGGACTCCAACATACAATACAGCTAAAAACTTTAAAAGAAGCTTGTATCTCTCACAGAGATATTCTGTCTTCCCACTACCCTGCCTCCAGAAAATCAAAGACCCAATAATAGAAGAAAATGAGGTCATGGTTTCATTTGAGGTCATGGCACTCTTTTACATCCATAGAACTACAACTAGCAAAAGAATCCGTGCAACTTTATCAAAAAAAAGTGACCACTCAATCCACTACAGCACAACCAACACAAACTAAGAGAAAGATAATACGTCCATGCATCGAAAACATCTCAGAAACAACCAACAGACTGTTAACACCACACAGTATCATCATAGCACACAAATCAACTAAAGCACTTAAGAACCTTTTAAGTAAACCAAATGACCCAGTAGCCCAAGAAGAAAAAAACAGGAGTCACTTATAAAATAGAGAGTATAAGGACTCCAACACTATGTTGGACAGACAGGCAGAAGACTAGCAGGGTGCATTCATGAACACCAACACCACCAACTCAAAAGATACAATGGAAGCTTCTTAATTTTTTTATGACACATGGACAGACTCAACCAGCTGTGAATATCCTAGGCCAAGCTAAAATGAAAAACACTAGCAAATTCCTAGAAGCTTGACACTCTGACAGATCAGCCACCAATAAACAGATAGAGATAAGCCATGTTTAAACACCAATCAAAAGTGACAATAAAAAAGCTAATAAGGAAACCAAAATATCAGAATGCATCCGCTCCAGCAGCCAACATCCAGATAAGTAGGAATTAACACCAGACAAAGCAGAAAACAATACCCTAATCAAGCAAACAAACAAACAAGTAGAAAACTATACTTTAATTAAAAAAAAACTACCAAAGAAAAGAGAAACACAAACACAACAGACACGCACATATACACACACATCAATACCAATATTTGCAGGGGAAGCTACTGTATATAAACAGAGAGCAAACTCCACACTCACTAAGACAGATGATGTTATGTAGTTGGGCATGAAAGCCAGCTGAGTGAGATTGGGCCAGTCATTCTCTCTTAGCCCAACCCACCTCACAGGGCTGTTGTAGGAAAATAGGAGGAAGGGGTATTAGTACATTCATCACTCTAAGTTATTTATAAAGGCAGGATATAAATAAATACACGAATGCATAAATATTTACTATGTTACAATCTTGTACATAACTATAATATAGAATAGAACCTATGGTTAAGAGAAACAGAAGGATTTTGTTATCTGGATTTAGATTCCTTTTAAAGGGGAAAGGGATATAAGCATTCCTATCAGATTTAAGAAGCAATAATACATTTGGAAATTCCATTTTATATTAAGGCAAGCATAAAGTAAGCCAAGTTTTCAATAACTTTCCATTAAGCACAATCATTTATATAAAGCTAGAAATGGGATGGGGAGACATAAAGGGTAATTTGTATTAATGTGTTTTCACTTATAGCCAATTATCTTTAAACTTTATAATCTTATTGATGAAATTGGGCTCACTTCATCACCCTTATTTGTTAAAGTTAGTCATCTTTATTTGTTAAAGACCTCCAGTGCTCCACCCCAGCTAATAGCACGTTCTCAAAAAGCATATTTTGTATTTGTGTCTTAATGTGTGAAAGGGGAACCTCCTTTGTTCTGGTTTCTAGTCCTTCATGTTTCCAAGTAGAAAAAAGAACCCAAAGCAATATATTTTTTAAAAACCCATAGGAGGGGTTCAGCTTTCTTTGACCTGAGCAATATTTGGAAGTATTGACTTCAACTTGTTAAATCCTCCAGCCAGCATTGCTGGTGCTGACAGTTTTGGAAATTGAGGTACATCCATCTGGAGGATGCCCAGGTTGGGGTGGGCCCTTTTGTTTACTTTCCTGACTTGTTAGAATGTACAGCCTTTTGATATTTTCCTAAAAGCCTATGGAGACATCCACAAAATAGCTTACCAACTATTTACTCGCGTTTTATTCCCCTTACTTAACTGCATCCCTCTAGAGCTGGGGTAGGCAACCTTGGCTCTTTTATGACTCGTGGACTTCAACTCCCAGAATTCCTGAGCCAGCATAGCCACGAGTCATAAAAGAGCCAAGGTTGCCTACCCCTGCTCTAGACCGTCCAATGATATTTATCCCCTTTTGCTTTCTGACCATGAGAAAAACAGAAGAAGCATTTTGAATAAGTAAGCTTTCATTCATTCTGAGTTGCTTTAAATGTATACGCTCCAGCCTAGTGGGCTGTGTAGAATTGCGGATTGTGTAAAAATTCCCATGTAGAAATAGATAAACCATTGTTCCGGTTGGAGTTGAAACTACTGCTTTTTTCCTCTGCCAAGAATCGGGAAGGTGGTCTAAGACGCAGGCGGAGAAGTTTGCTTCCTGAACTCTGACGCGTTCTCAAGACCTGGTTGTCCAGCTCATCCTTTTTTATGAGGCTGGCTGGATGTATGCACACTTGCTTCTGCTGGGATATATATGCCCTGCGGGAAAATGCTAGGGAAAAATACATATGTATATATCTCGGGTTCCCCAGAGATCCAAGACCATGCAACTCCTCCTGTTCTTTCCCTCTGACCAAATATTTTCCCAGAGCACTCATTTCTTTCTTTTTTTCCTCTTTAAAATAGATGGGGAGGGGGTGAGGGAAGAGCTCGGTCGCTGGTGGAGCTTTAAAAATTGCTTATCTGTATGTATATACAGTTACTAACCTCCTTCTACCTTTTCTCCTCTCTTTTTTTCCCCTCCCTTTTCTCATGCCTGTTTCTTCCCCTTCTCCCCTCTCTTTTTCCCTTCCTGCTCCTCTCTTAGCCGGTCCCAGCATTGCAGTCCTCTCCGCAGCCAGTTCAGTACTCTCCAAGCTCCTGTCCCCAAGTCCTCCTGCCAGTCTCTCCACCCCAGCAGTACAATATGGTATTAAAAACCCTATATCTTGCTGTCTTTTTCTCTCTACGTATATTTCTGCTTTGCTTGTCCACATGTGCATCGTACACCCAAGCTGATCTTGTCAGCAGCTTTTGGAGTCCTTTTAAAGGCAATAAAAAAGTATAACACATGGATTTTTCTTGTAACACAGCATTGAACTATTTGTCAGCCTTACTAGGTAGAACAGACCAGGAAATACAACCCTTTGAGCTATTTCTACTTTATTGTAAAACTACATTAACAGAAACTTGTAAATCTGAAAGTATAATTCCCCTCCCTTTCTCCATTTCCTTTAATGCGGGGGTGTCAAACTGCTGGCCCGTGGGCTGGACGCGTCATGAGGAAACCATGCCCATTCCATTGCCGGCAATGGGGAAAAAGTTCCGATACGTCGCGCAACGTCATGTGAAGTCACGAGTTTGACATGTCTGCTTTAATGCATGAGAAA
Source organism: Protobothrops mucrosquamatus (assembly GCF_001527695.2). Lineage (NCBI taxonomy): Eukaryota > Metazoa > Chordata > Lepidosauria > Squamata > Viperidae > Protobothrops > Protobothrops mucrosquamatus. The sequence continues at coordinate 219,684 of NW_015386759.1, forward strand.
CTAGGAAGGATCTCTCTGAGCCTCTTGCCCGCCCAATTATCTAGCTGCAGACTAAGTTGTCTCTTATTTGACTGTTCCCTTAGCACAGTGGTTCTCAACCTATGGGTCGGGCCCCCATTTGGGGTCGATCGAGCATTTCACGGTGGTCGCCAAGCAAGGCTGTCTGCCATTTTTTTCCCCTTTTCCGGCGGGTGCCTTACCTCCCTTGAGCTGGGCCAGCTGGTGGTCGGCCTGCTCCGTCTCTGCTGCTTGCTAGCTACGCCTCGGCCGGCGCAGGGGGCGGAACCACGCATGCGCGGCGCTCCCGGGCAGGGAAAGTCCTCGACTTACGACCGGTTGGGTAGTCCTCGACTTACGACCGGTTTAGTCCTCGACTTACGACCGGTTGGGGGGTCACAGCATTAAAAAGGTTGAGAACCACTGCCTTAGCAGCATTACTTGGCCTGTTCTCCCCAGGTCTTTCCCACACATTATTACACTATTGCACACTACCATCACTGTCTCTGGCTTTACTTTAAGACGGGTCCCGGGAACCAGACCACACAAAGTGGCAGGTGAGCGTGTGAGCATGGAGCTCCACTTGTACAAGTGGCGGGTGCTTGCGCTCACACACACGTCTGTCACTCACACAGAACCATTCCCTATCCCCCCCCCCCGCTGAGCCGCTAAGCCAGAAAGGCTGGGGACCACTGCTTTAAGATATTTTCAAAGTACAGCAATTGTTTATAACACAACAGGAATGAGCTTACTACATTGTTGGATGAGATCCAAATGTTATCTACAAAAGGACGTTATTATTATGGTGGTGGTCATTTTAATTGCTGTTCTTTATTGCATTTATTGCATATCCCATCTTTGCTTTGGAAGCTCAAGGTGCCACAAATGGGATCTCCCCCAACTTTATTTACACAGCAGTAATCTTGAGATGTAGGTTTCAGGGAAAGGAGGGATTTACACAATGAGCTCCATGGTTCATTGAGAACTTGAGCGCTGATACCTTAGTACCAAATATCTTAATCATTTTCTCTACCATGTTATCATAGCTTTGAAAGTAAGGTGTAATTCCCAAACCAGCAGGCCCTCTGTGTTTTTCTATACTGATAAAAAAAAGAGTTGTTTGGTTATTTAAATTTGTTATAGCTGCCCAACTCTGACGGACTCTGGATATTGCTTGCCTTTTGAGGAGTGCCTATAACATCCAAGATGGCAGATGACCAGAGTCCACCTTCTCATCCTTGCCCTGTTTTTCATTGCCTCTCCACCCCAGCTCCTGCACGGGATTTATAACAGTGGATGTTATGTCTGTCTTTTGTTAGAGAAATGAAGGGACCAGCTCTAAAGAGCTGTAGATTTCTTATGTGCCACTTTCTGTTGTAAAAAATACAGGAATAGGTGATGAGTGAGACCGGAAAGATAACATGTTTAGATTTTGTTTGTTTTTCCATCTAAGACAAGGATTCTCAGCTCACTGTTGAACAGCCTCCTCTTCTACTAAAGTGTGTTAGCTTTAACTTGAGTTTTATGAGTTAACCTTTGCAGGATTGCCCTGTAAAAGCTGGAAATGGTTTCTCAAGTCTGTCTGCAATAAATACCTTTATTTGTCACCCAGAGTATATTCGGAATTCCACCTCTCAAGTGTGATGTGATGTGATGTGATGGCATAAGTTCAAAAGTCAGTTTGTTGAAAACAACAACAACAAGATCTTGCACTGAAAGGAATATAGAAAAGAACCTGAAAATAAACAGGGGAATCATTTGAACTGAAGCTTGGGGTAGGCTCTTTACAGGATGCTGCTCAATTCTAAGTTCCTTTTTAGCAGCTCCTCATATTAGATGCCAACAGTGCTTTTTTTCTAAAAAAAAAAAAAAAAAAAAGGTGCCGGAACTCACACATGTCATACAACCCGCCTTGCCTACCCTACAAGGTTCCATCCAAAAAAGGTGCCGGAACTCCGTTCTGGGCGTTCTATGAGGAAAAAAAGCCCTGGATGCCAAACTCCTTAGTGACAGACTTGCTAATGGTGGAGCAATTACATGTGTATCCAAGATAGCTTCATTGTACTGTATTTTGCAAAAACCTGGTCATTTCAGCCACCAGGTGGCGCTCATTTCTCCTGTCTTCCTGAGGAGATTGTGCAAAATGGGTGACCTTTGCTTTTTCTCTTGCTTTGCTTATTCAATGGGCAACAGTTTTTCACGTGCTCCATTTCTGAGGCAGATTGTGTACGACAGACGCTTCATACTGCTAAAAGGAGTGATGGCTGAATAATCTTGCTTCACTTCCCTCATTTCAGAAGAAGCTTTTTTTCTGATGCTTTTTCCCTGGCTATAGCCGATCTTAAGACTTGAGAAATAAGAGAATTGTAAAGACAATAATTGTTCATCAGTTGGAGAGATACAAACAGGACAGAGGCCAAAGTTGCATTTCTATCACATACTGTGATAATATTACTGAAAGGCAATAGTAGTTCAGTAGGACTTTTAGATTAGTAAGCAATTTACAGAGAAACTTGTTGGGAAACTAGAGGGAAACATGCAACTATTTGCCACTGGAAATTGGTGGCTCTACTCTTCCTCACCGCAATTTTCAGCAGGAAAGACAGAAGTGCCCTTACTAATAGTAACTCCACTTGCCTGACTTTGCTTACCTAGTGCTAATTTACAATCACAGAGATTACTTAAAAAGAACATACCAAGATGATTGTGCTGTTTCCAAAAGCTTACTCAGGCAGACGATATCTAGATCAGGATTGGTAACGACCAGACTGCATAGAGGAACAAGGGGCTGCATGTTCAGGAACACTATACAATAGTCCTCGACTTACAGCAGTTTATTTAGTGACAACTCAAAAGTTGCAACCGCATTGAAACAGTGACTTATGACTGTTTTTCACACTTACGACCATTGATACATCCCCATGGTCATGTGATCAAAATTTGGAAGCTTGGCAACTGACTTGTATTTATGACGGTTGCAGTGTCCCAGGGTCATGTGATGACCTTTTGCGACCTTCTGATAGTTAAAGTCAATGGGGGAAGCCAGATTCACTTAACAACCATGTTATTAACTTAACAACTGCAATGATTCGGTTTGCACCTCTGGCAAGAAAGGTCATAAAATGGGGCAAAACTCACTTAACATACGTTTCACTTAGCAACATAAATTTTGGGCTCGATTATGGTTGTAAATCAAGGACTACCTGTACCAGATAACTTAAACACACAGGCAACATATATCTGTTTCAGTACACTCCATGTACCTCCTAAGTTTATTATGCCATCTTGAACCTAGCTTGTGAATAATGCAAGTTGTATGTAAATAGAACACAAAGGCAAATAGATGAATTTGTGTGCCTTGCTAAAATAGCAATAACACTTAGACTTATATACCACTTCACAGTGCTTTACAGCCCTCTCTAAGCAGTTTACAGAGTCAGCATAGTCTAGGGTTGCCAGGTCTGCTTCCAAAAAATAGCGGACAAGCGGTGGGGGGGGGTTAAGTAGTAAAAAAAGTAGACTGTACAGCTTTAGATTACGTACCATTTCATCATAAAGCTTTAGAATAAAAAAATGTCCACTATTTTGTGAAAAAAGTGAACATAATGTGAAAAAAGTGGACTGTCCACTCAAATAGTGGACACTTGGCAACCCTAGCATAGTCATGCCCCAACAATCTGGGTCCTCATTTTACCGACCTCGGAAAGATGGAAGGCTGAATCAACCTTGGCCGGGTGAGACTCAAACTGCCAAACTGCTGGCAGCCGGGAGTCAGCAGAAGTAGCCTGCAGTACAGCATTCTAACCACTGCACCACCAGGTCTCTTAAAAATGGAAAAAGTGAGAAATGTTACCATATGAAAGTCTAGTACAGGGGTAGGCAACCTTGGCTCTTTTATGACTCATGGACTTCAACTCCCATGCTGGCTCAGGAATTCTGGGAGTTGAAGTCCACGAGTCATAAAAGAGCCAAGGTTGCCTACCCCTAGTCTAGTAGAAGGTACTGGATTGTAAAGAGTGAATGTTTGTTGAAATAAATAAAAATGGCCATGCTTTAACAGCCTGCATGTGCCCCATTTTGTTATGTGGAAATGAGAGTAGTTATGAAGATGAAGGTTGGTTCTCCGAGCTTGTGGGTTGGTTTCCAAACATTTCATTACCAGGCTAGGTAACATCTTCAGTGGAGTTTAGGGGATGTCAGTGTCAGTGTTCTTCTGTTTATAAAGGCTTCAGGTGGGGGGGGGGAGGTGAGTGAGGGTCTTGTGACGGGGAAGTTACATCTGGTCAGGGTCATTGGGAGGTGAGAGTAGTTATGTCAAGGGAAGCCAAGTGGATACTGTAGGAGTGGTCACTTTATAGATGTATGTGTGCTGAAATAAAAAGATAGGTCAAGAAGGAATGTGGACTGAATTTGGAAATGAGTAAACAGTAGGAAAAAAGTACAGTACATGATTTGTTCGCACAAGGAAGTGCAGAATATTTGTATGACAGAAGATGAAAGGGTTGAGAAAGTCATAATTAGATGGAGAAGATAAAATCTTGAGAAATAGTTTTGTTTTTTAAAAAAATTTCTTATTTCATGCCTTTAATTTCTTAGACTTGCTATATTTTATTCTGTTTCCATGCTTTGTAAAACATGACTTATCAGAAAGGGAATACTGTGACGACACTGATGCATGCTGTACCTCAGTTGAGTTTCATAAATCTTAATCCCCATTTGAAGACCAAATAACCTATTGCTCTCACAACACTTTAAGCTAATTCCCAACCATTCCCACCAGCACAGAGAATTTCAAAGGACTGTATGAGTTATGGAGGCTATTAGGTTGTCTTACCCACCCTAATAAACAAGTGTGTTGTGTAGGAGCTGGTGTGATTCCTGCCTATATGCCATGATCTGACAAGGACAAAGTGTTAGCTATATATATGATGAAAATTATCACTGGAAGTAGTTTCTTCCATCAAATCAGCATAATAATTTGAAGGAATCACTGATGTTCAGTTGTCAGCTCCTCCTGCTTTGTCTCTGTTCCCTTTTCCCACTTTACTGTTATTTGAAAATAGGCAATAATTCCTTAACTCTCTCCTCCAGATCAAGGTCTACCCATTTTGCATGGTTTGCTGTGGTGGCCTGCCATCTATAAAAGTCATCTTTAAAAAATGTGTTATTTGGGTGGTATTTTTTTTTTTAGCAAATGCTTAAAATGTATTGCATATTTTAGGAATGCCCAAGTAGTCAGTTAGTCTTTTTTGATCGTTTCTGGGTTGGACTCTCCTTTTCCCACCTTATTCCCACAGTTGCAGTGCAAATTCCAATATAGCATTTAGATTGTAAATTGGCAAAAATGGAGGCATCATTTGCTCCCTGAGCACTTTGATGGTTTTAATTTAATGGTGTAGAAATACTGATTTGTACTTCGTTATTTTTCATTCTATTTTTTTTTTCTCTTTTATTTGTGGAGCTGAATAATAGTTCTTAAGTATATCAGGCATAAAGGTTAGTATAGGATTGCCATGTGGGGTGATGAATCAAGGTGCTAAAGTGGCACTGTTGGATTCTCTCTGTCCCTTTCTCCACTTTCCACCAACTTGTGCAGGTGCTGTTCTCCTTCAGCCTTTGGAAAAAGGGCTGATATTCTTGCTAACTGGTGTGCTTTGCTGGTGCCTTGATGTTGTTTTCACTGTGCTGGCAGTTGGTGCTTGCCCTCTGCATGCTGATGGAGACCATCCTGGGCCCAGTTTTTCTACTTAATTTTTCTTTCTCCTTTGTTTGGCCACAGGCTGATGAGCTCAGCAACCCTTTTGGACAGATCAGCCTCAGCCGCCAAGGTTCCACTGAAGCACCCGATCCATCCTCTGCCATGTTCCAGCAGCCAATCATGTCCCAGCATCCTCAGCAGACAGGATTCATCATGGCTTCCCCAGGACAGCCAATCACTGCCTCTAACTACTCTGCCTCAGGGCACACGGCGCCAGCCCAGCAGATCCTCCAACCCCAGAGCTACATGCAGCCTCCCCAGCAAGTAAGTAGCAGCACTGGGTGTAGGGGTAGCGCTTCAATCAGACTGTCTTCTATGGTTTTCTTATGATAGAGCAGAATGGTATGTAGCCTACCAGTATACATTCCATTATAGCACAGAGGGGCAGTCGTAGCTTCCACCTATTGACCTTGAACGAAAAATTGGGAGAAACCACTATGTGTTTGGGGGGGAAATCATGTTCAAGGGACAATGTGCACTAGGGTTACCTGTATAAAAGTTAAAAAGCTATTAACACAAAATGCTTAACATAATGGGAGAGGAACATAACAGAACTATTTTTTCTCCAAGCAAATTGATCCAAGGGAATTCATGTAACATCGTCACAAGACAGATTAGAACAGTATGCTCTCAATTCACGATAAACCTTGAGGGTAGAAAAATTTGAAAGTTTTGAAAAGACGTACATATTAAACCATCATACTGTTCCCTATTAGGATAGCAGTATTATTCAAAGTACAAAAACAGTAAAAATAGTAAGCAAAAGGAATGAAGGGAAGGGGGAAGGGAAGGAATCCCTTTGAAGGAGTCTTAAAAGGAATTAAGATAAGTGTTTAAAAAAAAGAGAAGGAAACACAGTTACATCTATGTTGATGAAAATTCCGCAAACCATTCACTGTATCTCTCCATACGTTTCTAGACTCGTAGACAATCCTTGCTCCTCGCCACAACTATACATGGCTTTATACGTTATATTTTGTACTTTTTAACCAGTTCCTTTTTGAGGCCCTTATTAACTCCATCCAACTGTGCTTTTCTTGGACCTTTCCTTCCCCTCAGCCCATTCACTCTTACATCTTAGATTTGTAATTTGATCTTCATTAGTTTTTTCTACATGACTACTCACATCACCAGTCTTTCATATCGGTTACTAATTATATTCAGTCTACATTAAATTAATCCATCCATTCTTGACCCTTAGGTCTTCTTGTTTTACCATACATTTCTTTAGTAGCCCATTCTCATTACATTCAACTTATATGTTTCCTACCTCTCACTTGCGTGCAACGACGACACAAAGACACTCTTATATATAAGAGCCATTTTGATTTTTTTAAAATAAATATTCACTCATTGCAACAGATCACATGCTATCTACTACCTTTTCTGTCAGCAATTGCATTTCTGTTATCCATTTTTTCATCTTCAGTAAACATACCTCTGAAGGACAACATTTCATTTGTTTGCTCTAGGTTTTTGTTTTTTTTTTGCTATTAATGTATAACTTGAAATTGTTTGTCCTACTTTCTCTTACAAATTCAATTCTCTTTGTTCTTTACTACATGAATTTTTAGATCCCTACTTCTCACTGCATCATATAATCTGTCCACCATTTTTTGTTAAAATACCAGGCTAAAAACCAGGAGACTGAATTCTAGTTCCATCTTAGTCACAAAGCCGGCTGGGTGACCTTGGGTTAGTCACTCTTTCTCAGCCCTAGGAAGGAGGCAAGAGCAAACCATTTCTAAAAGCCTTGACTAGAAAACTGCAGTTGCCAGATGCCAACACTGACTCAAAGGCACAAAAACAAACAAGCAAATACATTCTCAGCCAATGTCAAGTTCGTGTCTTTAGTTAGCCCATCCTAAATGTAAGTTTGTCATAAACAGTTTTTAACTGTAATTTTAGCGTAAGCACTTCTTAGCCATAGATACATTAAAGTATCATTACACGTCCTTGTTTGGTGATGAACTATTCATTAAGCGTTATAAAATCCTTGTCACAATAGTTGTGATCCTTAGAAACCCTAGTATGCAAAACGTTGCAATGCAAATAGCAGGGCTGCTAGGAAAAAAAAATAGATTGTAGAGGTCGAGCACTTAAGAACTAAAACACCTTCATTATCCTAGTACTTTCTTAGCACTTTTTCTAATTAGCTGTAAAACTTGTCTCATGTGAGCCAGTAGAATGTATAATATCATATATTCTTTAATTCCTATCAAAACTCATGGGAATCTCAATCTTTTCTTCATTTGAAAAAAAAAATTCTTTTTCTTTCTTTATTTGAAATGTTATCACCAGCACCTTTCTTTGGCACTTTAGGTTACTCATTTTGGGACACTTAAGCAGCAATAACACCCCAAAATGAGGAGAAAAGCACAATAGACACTAATAGAGTAGTATACACATAGTAACTGACTTGTGGACAATAAATAAAGCAGCAAGGCACTGCATTTAACTGAACATTTCTCCTCACATTCATCTGCCATTTCTGGTTAGCCCAAACTTAAAAATAATTTTTAAAAATGAAATTAAAAACATGAAGTATCAAATGCGATCTTATGAGTTCACTAAAACCTTGCAAGATTCTGCGGTCTTACATAAAGCTGTGAGAGCGCAAGCAAGAATAAACACAATCTGGTCCTATTTGAGGGCCATTTTAATATTTTATTGAAAGATAAATATAAAATATACCTGGGGTACCAATAGCATCGTGCGATCTTGCAATAATGGTGCTTAGCATGAAGAAGTAATAATTATAGTTACATAGAAACTGCAGTAAGATGATTATATACAAAAAAAGATGGAAAAATCCCGAAATGCCTGAAGGGAGGAATGATTGATGATGACCTAATTTGCAGAGAGGGCCAAAATGACTTTTTAATCAGAGAAAAGACCATAACCACATTTGTCAATGACTACAAATCCTTTATGGATTTTTTTTCCCCTCTGAAAACAATGAACTTGTAATCTTTGGGTTTGATGATTAGAAAATGTAGAAGATGAAAAGAAGGGAGCAATGATGTAATCTTACTGTTTTCACTTTGCAAAAAAAAAAGTCTCTAATAAAAATTACTTTAAAAATAATAATAATGAGTCCCATTATTAGCCCCAACTGGACTTTCTTGTTTTTCTTGAAAGACATTTCGTTTCTCATCCAAGAAGCTTCTTCAGCTTCTTCTACAGATCTGAAAAAAACAAGAAAGTCCCGTTGCCTCTTGAAAAAGCACCTTTGGGACAACCATGGATGATTGAGAATCTCCACTGACATTTACCTAATAATGAGTGTTTTGAATACAGCTAGTCCTCAACTTACAACTGCTCCCCCCCAACAGACCCTCCCCTAAAGCTACTTACGACCTGTTCCAAAGTTAATGACGTCTCCCCCCCCGTGCAATCTTGTGACTGCATTTTGGGTGCTCAGCACTGACCTGCATTTAACAGCCATTTTGCAGCACCCTGCGGTCACACGACTGCAGTTTATGATTATTTTATTTATTTATTTATTTTATTTACATGGATTTATATGCCGCCCTTCTCCCTATAGGACTCAGGGCGGCTTACAGCATATTAAAACACATAAAACATCGTCCCCCCATAAAAACCTATTAAAAACCAAATATTTTTTTTCGCTGTATAATTAATTAAGATTTAAATTAAAATTGTCCCTATTTTAAAATTCTTCCTAGGCCAGACCCGCTTGTTGAAAAAGCCATGTCTTGAGGGCGCGGCGAAAAGGTTTTGTCTGGAAACACATTTACCTCTGGTTTCTGGGGGGGGGGGGAAACACCCTCATCACAAACTTCGCTTTATGACCGCTACCGTTGACTTTATGGCTGCTGCAGCAAAAAAAAAAAGATAATCATAAAATTGGGTCCAGTTACGTGATGACCCACTTTACGGCTGCCATGACTTACAACCGTAATTGCCAGGCTCAAATGAAAGGTCGTAGGTCGAGGACTATCTATACGTATGTGTGGATACATTTTGTTTCTGTTGTCAGGGGTAAGACTTGAGTTTTCTTTCAGGAGATTGCAATGAGAGACTGTCTTTCCCTCACTGAAGCTTGTTTGCTTTCTTGTTTTCTGTCCTATCCTCTGGACCCACTCTTAGTAATGTGCCATCATTATGCGTAACGCACAACCACACTTACTAACAAAGCTAACAGTGAAGACCTCTTGATGCTAACTGCTAAAGCCCCTGTCTTTGACTTGCTGGGAAGCCTCTTGTCCTTTGTTTTTCTTCTCTGACAAGATCCTTTATCCTTCTGACAGATTCAGGTTTCTTACTACCCTCCTGGGCAGTATCCAAACTCCAGCCAGCAGTACCGGCCGCTCTCGCATCCAGTGGCTTACAGCCCCCAGCGTAGCCAACAGCTGCCTCAACAGTCCCAGCAGCCTGGTAAGTCTCCAGATGAGCAGCATTCATGCAGAGAAGGCTGTGTGTGTGTGTGCGCGTGCGCGCGTGTGGCAGCCGATCCTTGCTCAGTATTGCCAGGGAGAGCTAAGCCATCTTGCCCTTTCTTGGAACCCAAAGAAGTCATCCTATTTATAGGGCTTGAATCCTAGAGGCATTGAAGATCTTTGTGAGGGCAAGTTTACCTCAGCTGTAAGGCATCAGCAGGCTGCATATGCCTTAAACTCTTGCCTTCTATGGAATTTCCATCCATTTGAAAAACTCAGGCCTGAAGGGCTGTGCTTATTGAAAAATCAATAATTTAGTCAACTAGAGTTGACAAAGCAAGGGGGATCTGTTTAGGCGTATGAGTTGAAATCTATAGGAAGCTGGCTTTAAAGGCTATAAGGGCAAGCTGCTGCTGCTGTTGCAGAATTTTGAATCTCTTGCTGCAAAGAAGGCACAGATACAGTGTCTTCAGCGGGATGAACCTAGCCAAACTGGATACACGCTGGACTAGAAAAAAAATACCAGCTTAAGTTTCCATAATACCTGCTTAACATGGCAGCTACATGTTGAGAAAGTCCTCTGCAAGACGTAGGCAACATTTGAACAGTTAAAGGCTACTGTCAGCTGTTTAAACTTTGCAAGGGGTTGCAGGGGGCGGCTGCAAAAAAATGGTGATGCCAGCAGAAGGAGTCAGGCTGATTTCGTTTCAGGCTTTTTGGGATGGGGGTGGGGATGAGCTAAGTAGCAGTGAGAAGGGTGAGTTGGAAAAAAAATGCTATGAAAAATTGAACTAGTTTATTGCTGTATTTTAGCAATATGACACATCATAAGATGTGAGGGATGGGGGAATAGCACATATGAGCTACGCTACCCATTCCTGAGTTAGTAACTCATGATTTTTTTCCCCTTCCATGTCAGCTGTAGAAAGATGTGGAGAAATGGTAGAATGTCATGACCCCACACAGTGCAAAGGTTATTTTTCTCCTAGATGTTTTAGAGAAGAGGGGAGACAAGCCCACAACAGTTGCAATGTTAGCAGCTGTTGCGTTCAGCCAATGTGCAGTTTGACTCTCGTATTAGCTGAGCTTCTTTGGCTTTCCACCTGCTTAAATTCCTAAATATTTGATCAGTTCTGAAAATCATATTACAATAGTGCAGTTCACTGGTCAGAGAATTGGCCACACCATCCACACATTAAGTCAATTTTCCTACATATTCTTAAGAAGGGCGCTGAAGAAGAAAAAGAAGAAGATATACCTTGCTATGGAGGTGGCTAAGGCAGATAAAATTATGTTCAGGATAGCTCTCCTTCCATTTGGAGAGAGAAAAAAAATCTTCAGGAGCAAACTCCAAGGGTTCCCCCACCCCATCTGAAAGGGCAAATGTGCTCCATTGCTGACTGGCTGGCTTGAACACAGAACAGAGATACCCCTCCTCTGGGTCCCGGCTGTGGTGTCATAATCTTTCCTCTCTTATTACAATGCAGGATTACAGCCAATCCTGTCCAATCAGCAGCAGACATACCAAGGCATAATGGGAGTGCAGCAACCGCAGGGTCAGAGTCTCCTCAGCAGCCAACGCAGCAGCATGGGTAGCCAGATGCAAGGCATGATGGGAGTGCAGCAGCCCCAAAACCAGAGCCTCCTGAATAGCCAACGAGGAAACATGGGCAGTCAGATGCAAGGCCTGATGGTCCAGTACACTCCATTGCCTTCATATCAAGTAAGTGGTGCCATAGCTGGTGAGTGGGGGAAGGGAAGTCACAATTCTGCTGTTATAGCACTGGGATCTGGTATGTAAGAAGCGGATGCGACATAAGTCTCTATATGGCTTGGAAACCTTCAGTTTGTCACTGTGTAAGAAATTTTATGAACTGGAATAGCCATAGCAACAAACCAGCCAATGAGAACTGTTTTTGATTAAGACACAGTATTGGCTGTGTGAGGCATGTGATCCAGTCTAGGTCTGGGCGTCTCTTAGTCTTCTCTGTGTTGTTTTTTCTGATCTCCAAGTTAAGAGTTGTTGATGTTCCCCAGAGCTGAATGAAACTGTTATGTATCATGTTTATATATATTTTATAGATAAAAGTTTTTCTAAACTATGCCTCCTGCTCATTTTGAATGTGTGCTTATTTTGGGGCTTATTTTTGTGCTGGAAAGCTGCAAAACTCTTAATACAGTTGGTATGATTTTTTTTGAGGAATCCAAAACTTAGCTAACCCGTTCGGGTAGGTTATTTCATGCAATGCAGGTAATCCTCGAATTACGGTCATAATTAAGCCTGTGATTTCAGTCGTAAGTCGCAATAGTTGTAAAACAGATTACCATGTGACCTCACCCAATTTTATGACCTTTGTTTGTGGCAGCCTTTAAGCAAACACCATGGTCATTAAAGTGAACTCATTGTTCTCTGTGGGTTGATTTTGCTGGAAACCGGAAGCAAGCACCGGTTTCTGGGAAAAATGTTGTAAATTGAAGTCACATGACTGCAGGGTGCTGCAAGTGGTCATTAATGTGGATCCAGTTGTTGAGTGCCCAGAATGCAGTCATGTGACTGGGGGCAGGGGGACAGAACTTCAAATCCTTTTTGGGATCCATCGTAACTTCAGAACAGGAACCAGGGAGTGGAAGAGAACAGGTCTGAAATAATAAAACAAAAAACACTGCTGCTGGCAAATGTAAATAGAGACAACCTTACACTGAGACTATCCCAGTGGCTAATTCCATATTTTCACTTAGAAGGGCTCATAAAAATAAGCTGGTTGTTTTTTTCCCACAATTTCTTTTTTCCTTTTGGAAGCCAACTTCTAGAAGGGTTCTCCAGTCAGTGGATAATAACATTGTATAAATTTAAAAAAACTTAAACCACCTTCGTTGCATAGTCTACGAAATGTATAATCAGAGATCTGTATTCTGGGCAAGAGCTTCTGCTTCCCAACCTCCAACTACATGAAATATGCATACACAGTTTGCAAATGATTCAGCATTTTTGTTTGAGTGGACGGTTGTTTGAGAGCCCTGGTCTATCTGTAAAGTGAATTTTGCATGGGTCAGAAATATTCAAGCGAACTGCAGTCAAGGGCAACAGAGGGCAACACAAACCAAGCCCTCGGTTTTGATGCATGCCTCCCCAAACCTGAGTTTTCAGCTTAGAACCCCATGCTACCCAACATAATTTTTTCACCTGGTTCATTTCACTTGCTCACTGCCATTTCTATAGTCGAGGATTCCTGAGAAGTACAGTAGTTATTGGAGAAGAGTTGTATTTTTTAAGGCAGCAAATAAGGCATTGATAGGCTGAGTTTTCATAAATTGGAGTTTGTTTCCGGATAAGACTTGAAAAAATAAGAGCTCACAAGACCCTGAAAAAGAGAATGTGGAAGAGTGGGATGGCAGATGAGTTTGGAGTGTCATGTTGAGTATATAGTGTGTTTTTGCCCCTGTGGTATAAGGTCTCTTTTAAAAAACAAACAAACAAAAAAAACCACAGAATAATTTCTGCCAAATCACAAATCTTTCCAGAGCTGTAGAGGCTGAAAGGGAAAACTGTAGAGGTTATGTAGAGTCTGATATTGGAGAGGAATAAGAATAATATAGTTGGAGGGACCTTGGAGGTCTTCTAGCCCAGAGGTCCCCAACCTTTTGGGCACCAGGGACCGGTTCCGTGGAGAGAGGTTTTTCCGCGGACCGGAGAGTGCGTGGTTTTGTGTGCTGCCTGCATCCCACAGATGGGGCTGTGCTTGTTTGTGCGGACCAATTGCTGGCATGCCGCGACTCAGTACCGGTCCACGGACCCGGGGTTGGGGACCCCTGTTCTAGCCCAAGGAGAGAGGAGCCTGATATTTTCCCCTGCTCTTGGTCTATACTCAGGTCTCCTTTCAAGACCTTTTGTCATTTCCTCCAAGATCATGTACTCTCTCTCCTTTCTGCAGGATCCAATCTGGGTCGGCCACCGGGCAAGGTTTTGCCTTCTGAGCTTTATCTGGACTCGTGCTGGAGCCCATATTCTGAATAATGGGATGGGAGCTGAAGATGAGACTCCAGCATGTGTCCGAAAGCTTGGAGGACAAAACCTCGGGTCCCGGTGATTGACCCAGATTGGATCACGCAATATTATCCTGGGACCCGTACATTCTCCTTCATTCTCTCCTTTCTGCCTTTTAATATCCCAAGCAGGTGCCGGTGGCGAATGACTCTCAAGCCGTAGTCCAGCAACCGTTTCAGCAGCCTGTGCTGGTACCAGCAAACCAGTCTGTGCAAGGAGGGCTCCAGGCCGGAGGGATGTCGGTCTATTACAGTGTTATCCCCCCAACCCAGCAGAATGGCACCAGGTATGAGCAGGAGCCAAATTTCTACTTAACCCTCTTATGTTTTGTGAAGATGTCCATTCAGGATCGTTATTTTTTTTTCCAAGAATCCCCTTGATTAGATCAGCTTTTTTTATTTGTTAAAAAAAACAAACAAACAAACCTTGGTGTGCATTAGATTAATGGAGGGGGCTTTATTCGTTTTAGGCAATGCGAATTAGTTTGAGAATTTTATTACCAGAATTCAGGTTCATGATCTTTATAAAAAAGGAACTGGTTTATTTATTTAGTTACCAGATTTATACCTTGCCTTTATTTTGTGTAACTGGGGGTTGCGTACATAACAATCCAGCCTACTACTTCTCTCATAATAACCCCCCGTAAAATGATTTGGGTTGAGAGAGAGTGACTAGGCCACTTCCGTGCTTTAGGAAGGATTTGAACTCATAGTCTCCCACATTCTAGTCCAGCAAAGGGGGGGGGGGAATGGGAGGAGGAAGGGGAGGAGGAGGGAAGGAGAGGGAGACAGAGAAAGAAAAGCAGAGAGAGAAAAATCTTCCAGAATTACAGTGTAAAGTGCAAAGTCAGAGTAAATTTGTGGGCATATACTAAAGTTTTCGTAGGCTATATTTCTGTTTAAAAAGAAATTTCCAAAGTAATGTACTGTATCCAGTTTAACCCAATGATGAATTATAACTGAAAGGCCATTTAAAAAGAGGTCAGGAGAGGATTGTTTACAGTTCTCACAAATCTATCAAGCTTGGAAGCTTCTGTGAAGCAATATTATTTATTTTGGCATATTTACCATAGTTGTACACAATTTTTCATTTCTGCAAATTCTAGTTTTAAGCAATAGAGATTACCAATTTTCTCTTTTGGCTCCTCTTGAGTACAGAGCAAAAGCATCCTGCTCCAGCCCTCCTCAATTTTTTTAGAAGCATCCATAATCTTAAAAGATTGCTAGTATTTGTGTCCTGAAAATGCACAAGTTGCTCAGAATTAGCATAAATCCCAGTCAAGATTTACTTGGTTGAATCATCTGAAGATCAAATTTTAGCCTCGGCCTTTGTACTCAGCAGATTGGTTGGCTACCTCTTTTCACTTGGCTAACTGATTTAACTAATCCCCTTTTATATTGATAGATCCCTCTGTCATAAACCCAATACTAGCAGCCAGAGAAAGAGGAAATACTATTCCTATTTTCTGAAGCACTGAATAATCATCCCCTTAATTGAAACCAACCAAATAGACTGGTTATCTCCATCACGATGGTCACCTGCTCTAGTTGATCTCTTTTCTCTCTCTCTCTTTCTAGCCCTTCTGTTGGCTTCTTGCAGCCTCCAGGTACAGAGCAGTACCAAATGCCCCAGTCTCCTTCTCCTTGCAGCCCACCCCAGATGCAACAACAGTATTCAGGTAAGACCGGATGCTTTACCAATGGAAACAGCAAACCTGGAAGACAGTGATTGATCTGCATACAATATACCTGCCTCCTGTAAAACCTATTGGAGCTAGGTTGATAGAGGTCACCTATGGCCCAACAAGAGAAGAGCAACAAAGATGATTAGGGGACTGGAAGCTAAAGCATATAAGGAACGGCTGTTCGAATTAGTTTAATGAAGAGAAGGACGAGGGGGGACATGATAGCAGTGTTCCAATATCTCAGGGGCTGCCACAAAGAAGAGGGAGTCAAGCTATCCTAGAACTAAGGAGAAACTTCCTGACAGTTAGAACAATTAACCAGTGGAACAACCTGCCTCCAGAAGCGGTGAATGCTTCAACACTGGAAGTCTTTAAGAAGAGACTGGACAGCCATTTGTCCGAAATGGTATAGTGTCAGAAATGAGCAGGGGGTTGGACTATATGACCTCCAAGGTCCCTTCCAACATCATCATCATCATCATCATCATCATCATCATCATCATTATTATTATTATTATTATTATTACTATTATTAATGGAAGGAGCTACCTTGACCTTCCTTGGCAAAGAATTCCAGAGTTTGGAAACAGTGACAAAGGAGGCCTTCTCTTGCATTCACGTCAAATGAGATGGAAATTAATGTGTTCCTTCAGATCTTAAAGTCTTTCCCAACAACTTTGCCCAAAATTATCAAGTCATATTAAGTCCTAAGGAATGCTTCATGGAAACTGATTAGTAGCCAATGAGGCTGTGCAGAGAAATAGCTTATACCCATTTGTTGAGTATAAATGCCCAATCATTCCCCTTACAATTTTAGCTCTTGTTGATCTGTGGTGTTCTGGATTAGCTAAAGTTTCTGAATCCTTTTGAAAAACACCTGTAGTACATTATAAGCTAAGAAGGAACTAAAGATGTCCCCAATCCAAACAGGCTGTAACTAAATGTATAGCCAGATCTGGAGTCTTTAGAAGGAATATGCACAGTGACATTTAACCTTAGCTGTGAAACATAACCCTAGATGTCACTAGAATTTGTCTGTCCAGGGGCTGATTCTGGAGAAGACCCATCCCGTGCAGGTGCAATCCTTATTCAGTACATTATTATCATCCAGTAACATCATACCTTTGCTTCCCTTAGAGCAGTGATGGCGAACCTTTTAGAGACTGAGTGCTCAAACTGCAACCCAAAACCCACTTATGCATCATTGAGTGCCGGGTGGGTGTGGCCCATTGGCTGGGTATGGCCCATTGGGTGGGTGTGGCCCATTGGGTGGGAGTGGCCCATTGGGTGGGTGTGGCTGCGGTGGTAATGGCAGACTGGGTGGGACTAAAAAGTTCAATCAATCAATCAGTTCCAACTTTGCAAGACCTTTTTTTTCCCTGCGAGAAGTTGAAATTGACTGATTGAACCTTTTTTTTTTTTTTTGCACACGGCGGCGGGGGCCTAAAGCGAAAAAGTTTTATAAAACCCAGCTGAAGGCCTAGGACTGAGGCGACGGCACGCGTGCTGCCTCTGGCACCTGTGCCATAGGTTTGCCACCACTGCCTTAGAGTATCATACCTTTGCTTCCCTTAGAGGCCAGTCCAGTATCTGCAAACTGGAGAAACATCACCATTGTCACTGCCTGATTATCCCTGCTCATATCTTTTGCTCATCGATATTTTTTTTCCTGCCTAACCCTTATCCCCTTTGGGTTTAGGTTGTTTTGGACTGCCAAGAATTTGCAAATGTAGATGACATGTACAATACCATCTCCTAAAGGTGCTATAAAGCCTGTTCCTAGATTCTGTCCCATAATTTTCTGGAATGACTTGTAGGAACCCATATTGTGCCTGGAGAGATCTTGAATCTAGTAACCTAGTCCTAGATGCTCAATTTGGCGCATGCTCTCCTTGGAGACAAACATAATTTTATCAAGATGTCTTGAAGTATAGCTAGGATTAGGAAGCTTTTTAACACCAAATTTGGAACTCCAGATAAGCTTTCAAACAAGCGTCCGGATTCCCCAATATTTGGTTTATTTCCATGGAGCCCAACCCCAAGCCAAATGTCGGCTGCTCACAATGTAAAGAAATAAGATACAGTAAGGTAAATGAAAATACGGTGAAGGGAATGAAAATGGAAAGTCCAGACAACCAACACCAAAACATATGCAGATTATGTATAGCACATCTAACCAGGGGCTCATCCCAGCCTACCCAAGCTTGGGAGGACACCAGGTCTTTAAGTCTCTCTAGAGCACCATCAGGGAAGGAGCCATACAAATTTCTAGAGGACTCTCTCATTCCAGTCACCACAGGCATGCTTCCTGGGCCCTGAAATTGTTTAATTGAGGGAACCCATCCAGAACACTCCCATTCTGTTGGCTCATACTGGCCAGGGACAAACTATGGGAAACAGGCACTCCTTCAAATAAGAGGTCAATCCGAAACCCCCAAGGATGGAAGGAAAATTAATTCCTTGCTCCGGAAGTCTCTGCTTAATAGACTCATCTTACTTTCTGAGTAGTGGCTGATGCAATCCTGGGTGGCCGAGAGGGCATCACAATGGGCCTCTATTAATTGTGTCCTTTGTGGGGTCTTTTTCAGAAGACGTTCTCGGTCATCATGGCCCTCTGCCAAATCTAACGAATAAGGTCAATTGTAATTACAGGTTTTCAATAATAAATAAAGAGTAAAGTCTAGTCTCTGGCAGCAAGCAGAAACAGCATCTCGGAATCATTCCTGGGGTTGTAAATTAATACAAGTGTAGCGTTTTGTCCTTTTGATCTTCCTTGTGTTTGACAGCAGAGGAAGATTTTAACTTAGCAATCATTTTTCTCACTGTGGCATTGAAGGGGCGGGTCTGAGAAGATCACCATTTCCGCTTCTGTTGAGCAGCAGTAATTTCTCTGCTGAATGGGGCCCATCTGGTTTTATCCCCTGTAGCTTTCCCCCAGCTGTTTCCTCTCTCTCTCTCTCTCTGTGTGTGTGTGTGTGTGTGTGTGTGTGTGTTCAAAGTCATTGCAGTTAAGTAGTTAAGTGAGGAGGTTTCTAGGTCAAGTGCAGTTTCCCCATTTCTGAGGCAAACAGAGAGTGAGCGTCTTCACACTCTTGACTGGAGCCAGTTTCACGGCCCCAAAGCTGCAGATCCACCATATGCCCCAAATGGCCAGTCTGAATGTTATATTCCATCAGTAAGATATAATCAATTTCAAAAGCTTACCCAAAGCCTACAAAATGAGAGCTGTTTGTGAGAGCCCGGTTGTTCTCCTCCCTGTCTCTGCTTTTTCCTTGTATATGAGAATCAGCCTTGAAAGTTATGCAATTTCAGATCCTTTACCCTGTCTGCACATGTGAATGGCTATGGTTCCTCTGTTTCTTGTTAAAGAAGCTGGAAAAAGAAGCTGAGGTTTGAATCTTGGGGGAGATAAAGTTGCTCCCGTCACCCATCTTGGGCAATTATTTTTACTTTTTAAGTGAGTTTCCAGTTAGTTTAATGTACTGTACTTAGAATTTTTCTGGCCCTGGGAAGCAGCTTCATTGAACAGGACTGCAGAGAGAGACAGGAACTCTGCATCAAAAGCACCTGGAACAGTGATGGGAAGCTTTTGGGCTCAGAATGTCAAATATTCAGAAAATGCCTAATTGGCATGTCAGACCCCCCCCACCCCAAACAAAAGAGAAACAAATTTTTGCGCACTCGTTTATTTTTACAAAATACACTCCAATTGTGTGTGATCCCCAGTATCTACTGCTTACCTTCAGGTAGTGGTTCTTTGTTTTCAAATGCTCTTCTGCAGCCTCTGAAAGCTGTCTTCGGGCGATTTTCGGAGGCTGTACAAAAGCACGGTCCTTTGGGGCAATTTCTGACAGGGTCCAAAGGCCCCACAAAGCCTATTGTCTGTGGAGATTCCCAGTCATCCAGGTCATAGTTGCCTCAAAGATGTTTTATTCAAAAGGTGAGTTGGACTTGGATGAGAAGTGAAACATTTATTTTCTTCCTCAAGGAAAAAACTATCCAATTGCCTTTTGGGGGGAGGTGGGGAAAAAAGCACCTTTGAGACAAAAGCCTACTCCAGGGGTAGGCATCCTTGGCTCTTTTATGACTCATAGACTTCAACTCCCAGAATTCCTGAGCCAGCTATGCTGGCTCAGGAATTCTGGGAGTTGAAGTCCATGAGTCATAAAAGAGCCAAGGTTGCCTATCCCTGGCCTACTCCATTCTCACGCAGCCTCTGCAGTCTTTAAAAATCACCTCAAAGCAAGCCCCATTCTCACACATTTTTCAGGGTCTCTTGAAGCTTGAGTATAATCCTCTCACACTCAGTTCTAAAGGCCATGTGAGAGCACACCCCATTCTGGCAAGGCCTCCACAGAGTCCGAAAATGGCACAAGAATAGGACACACTTTCGAGAATACTTGTCGAGTGTTGGTGAATGCTGACGTGTCACTCAAAATGTTATGATGTGTCCTTTAGTGTGCATCCCATAGGCTTGTCATGACTGATCTGGAAACTTTTCTATATCCAGTGCTGAGTCCCTGTCTCTCTTCCTCTTTTCTCATCTTTGAAATGAGTGTTGATTAAAGTGGTGTCATTGGCTACTGCTGCCGGTGATAACTCTAGAGCCAAAACAGGCGTAGCTCATTTCTGTCTAACCCAGGTGTAGGCAACCATGGCTCTTTCATGACTCGTGGACTTCAACTCCCAGAATTCCTGAGCCAAACATGCTGGCTCAGGAATTCTGGGAGTTGAAGTCCACGAGTCATAAAAAAAGCCAAGGTTGCCTACCCCTCATAACATTACCTGTGTACCCTTCCCAGCCTAGCACCGTTCAGATGCTTTACGACTCTTCCAGTTTAATTAGTATTCTGGAAGTTGAATCATAGCAGCTTTTCTTTTTCAGTTTGAAATGTTTCTTTTATCAGCCTATTAAGATTAGGTTAGAAATGAAACCATCCTGGAGGACATACATGGGGGTCTCCCTAACCAACTTGCTCAGACTGAAGAAGCTACTTGGATAAGCAATGAAACATTTCAACAAACAAAAAAAAGAAATCCAGTTGCCATGACTCAACTTCCAGACAACTCTACTGGATGACTGAGAATCTGCATCGACATATTTAACTAGTATTTTGAAAATGTTGGGAGTCGCAGTCCCAGCATGTACCAGAGGGGGGCACACCAGGTTAAGGAAGATTGGTCTACTGCAGTTGACCAGTCTGGTTTATTGCTCATTGTTCTAAATGAAATGATTTTCTAAAACATCATTTTATGAAAGCTTTTAATTCTACTTTGGACTCCAGGAGAAAGGGCACAATGGAAGTAATAGTAGCAGTAATAATAAGGCTTGTAAATCAGAATATTTCTGTCCGTGATTGTGTTCTTCATTTAATGTGCCTAATCATACACTATGCCTCACTTTTAGACCTTTTAGAACTTGTTGCTTTTCTCCCCCCCCCCCATGCTTTTAACATTTATTTCATAACATTTCTGAAAAATAATTTATTTCAAGTAATTTATTTTACTGCTTATGTAGTTCTCTGAAACTTAAATGGCCATGTACATTAATGATGAAATGCTAGCACAAGAAGCCTCTGAGTTAAGCCAATTTACATGAGTTGACATGAGTTTACATGTGTACAAGGAACATAAAACATGGGCCACCATATTAGCACTTGCCAAAAAAAAAAAAGCTTGATAGTCTTTGCATACATCCAGAAAGGCAACTGCCATTTTATGCATATGCAAATATGACAGGCAAACTGTACGAAAGTTGACTTGCTCAAGCCGTCCTGGTGCCATAAGCCAGGAATTGCCTCTGTTAAAAATCAGTTCCCATGAAGCTTCTCTTGTGACCACATCCTCTCCAAGGAGAAGAGGCTGGAAAAGAGACCGAGAAGGTTGATGCTTGACACGATGTCCATAATGATCCGATCATTTTTTCCCCCTTCTCTTCTTAGGGGTATCTCCGGCAGGGCCTGGTGTTGTGGTCATGCAACTCAATGTGCCCAATGGCCCCCAACCTCCTCAGAATTCATCCATGGTGCAATGGAATCACTGCAAGTACTACAGTTTAGACCAGCGAAGTCAGAAGCCTGGTGACATCTATAATCCAGACACCAGTGCTCAGGTAGGGTGATGGGGAAGAGGCCCGGTGGAATAGAGAGAGAGAGAGAGAGAAAGGATTGTCAGTAGTTGTGCTAATGCAAGCCTGTGACTAGCCTTTTGATTTTTTCCCCCCCATTTCTAGGCCAGCAGCACCCAGCTGAATAGCCCTATCACATCCCCCACGCAGTCCCCTACACCATCGCCCGTTACCAGCCTCAACAGTGTCTGCACAGGTCTCAGTCCCCTTCCGGTGCTCACACAGTTCCCCCGGCCTGTGGGCCCAGCACAAGGTAACAAAGGTAGTGGGAGAGAGAATTTATCAACAATAAATTTATCAAAATGAAGATCAGCCGTTGTGTTTGCATTAGAATAAAGGGCGATTCCATATGAGCGATTTTGGTCTTCCCTTCTTGTTTGGTGTCCTATTCACCAATTTGTCAGTAGCAGTAGCACCTTTTACAGTTTTACACCTTTTAAGGTAGTTTCACTGCAAATTACAATGCCCAATCTTTAGAAAACCACAGAACAGTTCCCTGTGGTTTTATACTGTGATGCTGAACAATCCCAATATTCTCTGATAATACTTGAAGCTTCCAATGAATGCAGTTTAAATGCTTCCAGCTGAATCTTTGACTGACTAAGAACATAGGCATTTTACCTGTCAATAGGTATGTTTTCAACTGTTTGCCCATTGATTTATAGACAAGGAAAAATTTCTCTTAATAAAGAAGAGAAGATTGATTAAGATCATACCAATGTGCCCAACAGACACTGCCAGTCCCCAGTCGCATGCATAGTTAAACAGCTGGAATATCATGAGATCACTAAATTTCACTTAGAAAAGATTGTCCACATTTGATTATTATACTCTCTGTGTCCTCCCCCATCCTTATTTATGATACAAAAAGAGAGTCGGGGGGCCATCAGTTAACTTTTCTTGGTCTCTTTTTCCCCCCAGGTGATGGGCGCTATTCCTTGCTGGGCCAGCCGCTGCAGTACAATCTCTCCATTTGCCCCCCACCTCTCTTGCACAACCAGTCCAGCTATACCGCACACCAGGTGAGAGGAGGCAGAGCTCGAGGCTTCAAGGAAGCATCTCTCAGCTGAGTGGTCAAAATTTGAGAGGGTCTTTTTCCCTTTAAGAGATTAGCTATAGACCAGTGGTGGCAAACCTATGGCACGCATGCCAGAGGCGGCACTCAGAGCCCTCTCCATGGGCACGTGTGTCATGCCCCGGAGAGGGCAACCGTCCTCTTCAACTAGCCGCCCACTAACTTGCCAAGGTCCCACGTGCCCGGATGCATCCCAGCACCCATGCGCTTGCTGGCCTTTGTGTGCAGGGGCCAATGGTGTCAGGCAGCAGCCGTCCCGGCCCCTGCCTCACCTTGCCCTGCGACATGGCACCCCCACCCTGCCTCACCTCACCCCGCAGAACCTGCCCACTGCCCCACCTGCCAGAAACCCCTGGATCTCCCCCAACCCTGCCCGGCCCCCACAGGTGTCCCTCCCCAGGAGCAACATCGAGCTGGCCATGCCCACCCTGGCCACGCCCACCTGTCTGCCATGACCACTGTAGCCACGCCCACCTGGCGGGCCACACCCTCCCGGCACCCATGCCCACCCGGCAATACATAAGTGGGTTTTGGGTTGAAGCTTGGGCACTCGGTCTCTAAAAGGTTCGCCTGCTATAGACCTTCTTGACATTAGATGAGCCATGGTGGTGCAGTGGTTAGAATGCAGTATTGCGAGGCTAATTCTGCCAGCTGCCAGCAGTTTGATTCTCACCAGCTCGTGGTCGACTCAGCCTTCCATCCTTCCAAGGTCGGTAAAATGAGACCCAGATTATTGGGCATGCAGTATGTTGAATCTGTAAACCGCTTAGAGTGCTGTAAAGCATTGTGAAGCGGTATATAAGCCTAAGTGCTATTGCTATCAACCAATTTTTCCCAACAGAATCCTCTTAAGATTCTTTCCACTTTTCAAAAATAGGAAGCAGTCGTGTTGCAGCAGCAAGCAATCATCCTCTGTTATCTTTGCTTCCAAGAATTGTTCTGGGTTCCACATTGCCTAATAGACATTGTGCAAAAAAAAAGAAACAAACAAACAAACAAAAAAACCTAGGTAGTTGCGGCCCAGTATTTTAATACGGACATGTGACTGCCTATCCCTGCTGGTCCAAAAGATAAAGAGAATGGCTGCTGTAGTATGTATTCTGGCAAATGGGTGCAAGCATTCTCTCCCCTGGCCCTCATATGCTGTTAAAACTCCTGGTGTACTTAGAACAGAACAAAAAGATGATAGGTCTGACTCTGTCAGAACAGAGGCCAGTGTTCCAAGGACTTACTTTGTGTTGAAAAATAAGTGAATCATACAGAATATAGATGTTAAATAAACACAGGTGAAAACATTCCATAGATCTGTTTTGTAATTGGCTGTGTTTGTTTATTACTGATGACCGTGGTGATGTCTCAGTAAGACCATTGTTGTCCTTTAAAATTCACCTTTTTCAGCAGTGAGACTCAAAGTGTGCACAATGCAAAATTTCCCGTTCAATTCCAAGCCTGCTAAATTTCATTTAGCAAAATTGCTCCTTTTCAGACCTAGTTGGGACTGACCCATTGGTTAGAACAGGGCTTTTCAACCGGTGGTACATGTACCACCTGTGGTACTTTGCCACATGGCAGGTGGTATGCGACCATCCCAGAGATGTGTAGCGGGGGAGGGGAATGAGCTGAAGCGACCCAAGCCTGAGGGAGAGGCAACTGCAGGACTGTCTGGGCTAGGCAGAAGCCCCAGGAGCTGGCAGGGCTCCAGCTGATTGGCGCTTCCAAAAGCTGCAGGGAGCTGGAGGTGAATTGAAGAAAAAGGGGAGGGAGGAGAGGAGAGGCTATAAAAGAAGCTCAGCAGGCAGGGCTGAAACAGGGACAGAAGAAGCAGCTGTTGCTGGAAGAAAAGGTCTCCTAGTTCATTTTCTCTCAGCGCTGATGAAATGAAAAGCCGGCAGACAAGCATGTCAGAAAGGAGGTGGGTTTGTTTAGTTCTGGATCAGCTGGCAACCTGATTGGGTTACCATAAGGATTTTGTACAGTTTTTACAGTGTTTTGTAATTCAGAGGCTCGGTTTGTGTGCTTTGGTTATTGGAATATTTTAGTCTATATTTTAGGCTAGCAATGAGTCCAAAGTGTTGACTTCCGTAGGTGTAATCCCTTTAAACAAATGTAATTAGTTTTACCCTCTTATCTTGAGTCTGTCTATGGCTTTTAAGAAAGTTTTCATTGAAGGTAAACAGGCTTAATTTAAGGCTAAAGCTTTTCGCAATTGCCGGAGCCTTTCAATCTCGGACTGCAACATTGTGACATGTGACATGCCTGAGGCAGCTTAAAGAAAAGAAACCCGGAGTTTATGTGTTTATTTTGTGAGCCTTTCTTGCTTTGCATTTGATTCCTGTGTCTTTAAGGGTACAGGGGAGGGATTGTGGGGGTGCATTCTTACTACACTGTGGAAAGTGCTCAGAAGGGAGAGAGGAAGAAGGGCCGACCAGCTAGCTTGGGTTTACAAAGTTAGCAACTTTAAGACCTGTTGACTTCAACTCCCAGAATTCCTCATCCAGTCATGGTGCCTGAGGAATTCTGGGAGTTGAAGTCCACAAGTCTTAAAAGTGCCAAGTTTGAAGACCTCTAAGCTAGCTGGTAGTGGTGCATATTAATAAACATGGATAAATTCATCATACATTTGTCAGTGCAAAGGGAAAGTGATTCAGCAAAGGAACAGCCACCGAAAAAATTAAAACTGGTACTTTTTTCCTTTTTTTCTACAGTTTGTAATATTTTATTAGATTATAGAATAAAATACAAAAATACAAAAGCAAATAGTAGGACACAGTGGGGAGGAAAAAGGGGGGGAAAGTGTGGGGGAGAAGGGAAAAAGAACTGACTTCCTCTGTTGCAGTAGAAGGAAGCATTAACACTGAACCTCAACATTTTACTTTTCCATAATATTATAAACTAGCCATTTCTATAACAACAAATTAATCTAATCAGTAAAACCCAAAATCTTGCCCCCCCTTTTTTTTAGTCATCAAGTTTTTGACACCTTGCTAAGCACTGGTGGTACTCAAATATTGTCATGTCCTAAAAGTGGTACAATCTGTGAAAAGGTTGAAAAGCCCTGGGTTAGAATATGTGAGATTAAACTTTGCAGGATGTAGCACCAGCTCCTGGAATAAATTCCAGCATAAAAATGTGAAGGGTAGCATATTTGTGTATCTACGTTACTGTTCTTTTGCTCTTCCATTACAGGCACAAACAGGGATGAAGCATGGCAACCGAAGTAAGAAGCAAGCTCTCAAGTCAGCATCCACAGATCTTGGGACAAGTGATGTAGGCAAGTGGCAGCTCCCCAGTCCCATTACAGTAGCTATCTAGAACTAGAACATCCCAACTTCAGGAATTCCTAGCCAGCGTGGCCAGGTTTAACCTGACGTGAAAGGATTAAATTGATGTAGGTGCTAGTGCCATTTGGCTGTGAAGATCTGTTGTGTTACTTTCACCAGAGCTTGGACTCCAAACTCATGATTGATCATGCCTTTGAATTTGGTAACAGTAAACTGTTTTTTTATGGAGGTGTAGTCCTTGTCTTACAACAGTTTGTTTAGTGACTGTTCGAAGTTACAACGGCACTTGAAAAACCTTGGGCTCAATTCTAGTTGTAAGTCAAGGAGTACCTGTACTACACTTTGCATCTGAAGATGTAAGTGTGCTGCAGGATGTCTGATCCATTCCGGTGCTACTCATAATTTTTTGGGGGTCTCTCACCTCAACAAATGTCCCAGGTGCCCTCTTCTGGGTGAGTCCTAATGGACTTGCCTGACAGCAATAGCAAATAGCAAAATCTATTGCATTGGCATCCCACAGTGCTTCCAGCATAGTGCCACTATTTCTTCAAGCTTCCCAAAAAAATATGGGTCTAATAGAGCCAGCCTTTTACATGCTTGTCTTTTCTCTCTTATCAGTACAGGGTTTATAGACACTCAGCCCACTCATTTTCTTCTGCAGATGCCTTTTTTTAAAAAAAAAAATGTAATAATGTGGACTTTCAGGAAGTTGGCCATGTGAAACTAACTGTTCAGGAGTCTCGTTCGTTTTGGGGAAATAGTAAGCAAATTTGATTTGTGCAAGGCAGGCTAAGTAGCAAAAAAAAAAAAAAAAAGTTCCCATGTCAATCGTTGAAGGGTGGTGCTGAAATTAATCCCATAAACAAACTAGAGCTGTTCCTTTAAGCCACTCTGTTTGCACTCTCCAATGGAAAATTGTTTGGGGCTATATTTGTTACATACCTGGGTAATATTAGCAAAGAATCCTGCCTGCCAGGACCCAGCGCTCCTACTAACTGGAAACTGGAACTGCTGTGATGCTCCCATACTTGAGACACACACATTCAGATATGGTGCCAAGGGACTTAGTCAGTGGGACTAATGTCCTGAGCACAGAACCCTTGCAAAAAACGATTCAGTGTGTATATAAAGGTGACTGCAGGGAAATTTCCTTGTCTGCTTACGTCACCTTTTCCCAGCAGAGTCTTTTATTTAGGGATATGGAGAAATATAGATTAGATACCGATCAAGATGCATACCCACGCAGTCATCCTCTGATACTAATTTCCAACTTGATAGGATATTTTTTTTATGAACCATCTATAAGGAAAGGATTTTTTTTGGGGGGTGTTATAAATGTTTTGCCTCAATCATTCTCTTGTGAATACGTTGGGAGAATTGTATTTAAAGTGGAGTGGTTAGAAGCATCCCACCAAACTGCATTCCCCAGAATTGTTTAGGAAGCTGTCACATTTATATAGCCTGTATATATTTAAATCTCAGTATTTTCCTATCATTTTCCCCCCTGCTAATCTACAACACTGTGATTTACCTCTATAATACAGGTAGTCCTCAACTTACAACAGTTCATTTAGTGACTGAAGCTTCAGCAGCACTGAAAAAAATGATTTATGACTATTTTCAATATTTATAACTGTTGCAGCATCCCCATGGTCACGTGATCAAAATTTGGATGCTTAGCAACTGATTCATAGTTATGACGGTTGCAGTGTCCCGCGGTGATGTGATCATCTTTTGTGACCTTCTGACAAGCAAAGTCAATGAGGAAGCCAGTTTCACTAAACAATCATATTACTAATTTAACAATGGTGACAAGAAAGGTCATAAAATGAGGCAAAATTTTGCTTAACAAATGTCTCACTTAGGAGCAGAAATTTGAGGCTCAATTGCGGTCGTCAGTCAAGGACTACCTGTAATACATTCTTTGGAAGACATTTTTCTTTTCAATTTTTTTTCTTTGTTTTTTTAAATTCTATGTATAGTGCCCTTCAAAAACCAGATTTTGCTTGATCGTTTACCGTACACTTGTAATTTAAATGATATGAACGATGATTGAAGCATACAGTAAAATAAAAAGCCGCAATTAGATACTTACAAACATTATTACAGCATTGAATTTACAGTTAACAGAACGATAGATGAGACCCATAAGCTATAGACCTCCTTGCCTGGTGCTGAAAAGATAGCATACACCGTGAAAGTGAAATATAATTTTATCATATTTTATCTATCTAGATATTAAATTGCTGTATTTGATTCTAATTTCATTTTAAAAATGTACTTTATCCCAATTTTGTTTTAAATTGAATTTTATTTTTTTACTTTAAATTATATTTTAACCAGTTCCATTTTAAATTGTTTCTACTGCATTTTAGCATAACACAGGGGTAGGCAACCTTGGCTCTTTTATGACTCATGGACTTCAACTTCCAGAATTCCTGAGCCAGCCATGCTGAGGGGAAAGGGAGAGGTTTCCAAGCTGAGCCATGCTGGCTCAGGAATTCTGGGAGTTGAAGTCCACGAGTCATAAAAGAGCCAAGGTTGCCTACCCCTGGCATAACGTGTGTTTGGAATTCTGTGCCTTGAGATGGCCCAGGGGCTAATCAATAAAGTAATTAATTAATAATTACTAGCATGCACCAGGCATATCTCAGAAAGGACGCTGAGTCAGAGAGGCTACCAGGGCTCCATTTGACCAGTCACCCAGCAACAGGTCTCAAGCCAACAAGTTTCAATATTCCGTTGCAACCAAATGCACCTAAGGGATATGAGTGCCTGCATTGACCAGCCCACTCCCGCCTCTTCCTGCATTTGTAAACCCTCTCTGAAATTTCCCCCCAAAAGGGAATGCAGTGCACAGAGTACAGGAATGTATCCATGAGAATCTCAAAAAAAAAAAAAAAGGACAACCAGATTAAATCAAGCCATTGGCATAGATCTTTGATGATGGGCTTTTTAAGGGTGCATGTGCCCCCTCTGTGCAGGCTCTTTGGTCCTGTCAACTCATGGAGGTTTCAGAATGTCCTTGAAGATGAGGGCACATGTTTTCATGCGTTTTTTTCCTTTTCTGTAGGATTTTAATTGATAATTAGATAATAACCTGGTGATGATGGGTCTCCAGAGATGATGCCCAAGTTATTTTGGGGTCATGGGTAGTTCTCTGGCCTCAGATTAGGCATCTGTGCAGTAGTATGTAACATACTGTATCTGATTAAGATGAGTGATTGTTTGAATAGGTCTCCTTCGTTTGCGATCTGCTTTGCAACGTTGCCATCCAAGTGTTTGAAGGCAATAGACAAAACGGTGCTCATAAAAACTAAAAGCATCAGTGCTGATGTTGTTTGATATGGATCGTACGTGAAGTTAGCAGTATTATCTTCTCTAAACCTGATTGCCCATCCCTCATGGTTCTAACTATACGATCAGCTGGCTGCCTACAGCATGTTCATGGTATGTTTAGTGTACTGACAAATAGCACCCAGCTGGACTTGATTAGAAATCAACTTTCTGCATTGGATCCCATGCCTTTGGATAGAACTAAAATGATTTTGTCTTGTTTCTGAAAAAACAAACAAACAAAACAAAAAAACCTCATTACATTCTTGTGTTTTTCCACAGTTGGCTATCCCTACTAATGTCTAATATGATGAAACAGATGGAGAGGAACTGGCTGAGATGCTGGAATAGTTTCCCAAAAGAGGGAGGGTTGGTGTAGCGTTTTGCAGACGTTGCTGAGGGACTGAGGTCATTGATAATAACCAAAGCCTGACAAAAGCAATTTGATACGTGGAGATATGGCATCCTACACGGCTGGGGGGGGGAAGTGTTTCATTTAAACAGGCTCTACTGTAGTAATGTAGCAAAGGAGATCCTCAGCCTTGCTTGCTTGACTTAAGGCACAGGCGTTCGTTGCCTCAAAGGAGGTAATAAGTGATGAAGTTACTCTTTCGCTTTCAAGAAAGTGGGACTTCTAAAACTAACTTTCCCATGGTCCTTAGGTTCTCTTTCCAAGGCCAGTAGCCAAAAGCTCTAAAAGACAAAGAATTCAGTCCTGGGAGACTGTTGGCCTGGGAGAGGTAGAGATCTAGAAAGTTAGTAACTTAACGAAAGCTGAAATTGCCTCATGTTTTGTTCAGCCTCTTGCTCCCCCCCCCCCAAGAGGAGGATACTAACCATATTTCTCTTCTTTCCTCTTTGCTCCGGCTGCCTCTTCCAACAGTGTTGGGCCGTATCTTGGAAGTTACCGACCTGCCTGAAGGGATCACACGTACCGAGGCCGACAAGCTCTTCACCCAGTTAGCCATGTCTGGTGCCAAAATCCAGTGGCTCAAAGAAACTCAGGGGCGTCCTGGGGGCGGGGGCGACAATAACCACGGGACTGCAGAGAACGGCAGGCATTCTGACCTCGCTGCCTTATACACCATCGTGGCCGTCTTCCCCAGCCCTTTGGCAGCCCAAAACGCATCCCTGCATCTCAACAACTCTCTTAACTGCTTCAAGTTGCGTATGGCCAAAAAGAACTACGACCTGCGTGTGCTGGAGCGTGCCAGCTCCCAATAGGAGCAGACAGAGGGGCGGGAGGGGGGGCAACAAGCACATTGGACTGGCCTCTCCAGCCTCTCTCCCTCCCCCCCCTCAACGGCCCCTTGACCAGCCTCCTTTAGTTCCACATGCGCCTCCCCCTTCTTTCTTTTGTTTTTCCCTTTTTTTTTTAATTTGGGTGGTAGAGGGGGAAAATTTCCTGGAGATATTTATATGGACAAAATGAAGAGAAGAGACATTGATTTGTTTTGTTTTTGTTTTGTTGGGGGGGAGGTTCTGTTTTTTTTATTATTATTATTTTTGTGTGGAGGAACATGTCCCCTTTGCCCCCCCCTCCGGAACCCGTGTATATTGTTTTGTTCAGCGTTGTGCCGCGGTATGGAGCCGTATTTAATTGCACATACAGATGTTGGCTGGGTATATTCACTGTACATTTTATTTAATCTGGGTTTATTATTATTAATATTATTATTTGGTTTTTAAATATAAAAGAATCGTCTGTCACTTTAAAGCTGTTTCCTGCCTACCTCTCTTTTGCAAACTGAATGTTGGGAGACCCATCACAAGCAAGTACCAATGACCATTTTTTTCATCCCAGGCATATAAAATTAGGAGGCAGACCTGGAATATTGTATTTGACCTTTGGGGGGGGGGTGTGAGGGAGGGCAGAAGGTTAGGTTAGCTATAACCTTAAGCCAGAGCCAGTTTGAACCTTGAGTTATACAGCCAGTTTTGTCTAGTGGTTAAGCCATCAGGCTAGAAACCAGGAGACCATGAGTTCAAGTCCCGCCTTAGCCATGAAAGCCAGCTGGCTGACTTTGAGCCAGTAACTCACTCTCAGCCTAAACCACCTCACAAGGTTACTGTTCTGGGGAATGTAGGAAGAGAAGAAAGATGTGTTTGGATATGTTTGCCACTTTGAGTTATTTGTAAAAATAATAAGGTGGGATGCAAATTTTAATAAACAATAACGAAATAAATGTAATAAGTTGGCACTGAACTCTTGGATTACCTGAGAAGCAGGTAGTTCGAATCTATGCTTTTATCTCAACACAAATGTCAGGTAAGATGCCCTTTGGAGAGGCTCCCTTTCTTCCTCCTTACTGCACTTTAATTCAGAAGAATTACAAACAGAAAATTTGCATACAAAAGGGACACAACAGTTAAGGTAATAGAGTTTTTACATGTGGTTTATATATAAAATCCTAGTTTGTATTACGTGAAAAAATAAGGTACTTGTAAAACTGGTTTTTCTGCCCTCCCCCTCTACTTAGCCACAGCAGCAGAGATGTGTGTAAGCTCATTTTGTGTGTGTATGTGTAGCACTAAGTCAACACTCCCTTTGGGTCCTGTTTTAGTTATGTTAGATTTAAATATCCATTGTGTTTTGCCCCCAGAGCCTTAGATGAAAATTTTAGCCTAATACATCGCAGTGCAATAAATTACAATTTTAGATTTGTATCAATCATTTACTTTCAGTTGGAATTTACTCTGATCAAAAAAACTTTCCCATGATCTTCAAATGTGAATACCCAGACATGTTGTAGATGTTTTGCTTCTGATATTTAGTTATACAATTATTGTTTGATTTAATAATCTGGTAATTTGGTGACTGCTAAAAGATGATTGATTTTTACAGTCCATTATTTTAACACCATTCCATTTATAGAAGGAAGCTATAAAATCAGAATTAGAATACATGCTATCATTGGAAAGGCCTGGGCTATGTCAAGTTCTCCCCAATTGTATAATATTTAGGCTATTTTGCTGCTATTTGCATTTTAGCAGCAAAATGGCCTGAATATTACGCAATTGGGGAGAACTTGGCATCGGCCAGGCCTTTTCAATGATAACATGTATCCTAGCTCTGATTTTTATGTTGTCTAATTTCAAATTGCCTACTGTAAAAGGAAGCACTGGTCAAGTGGTAAAACCTTCCAGAAGCCTTTCCCAACTCAGTCGTGCTGGAACTACGAATCCCAGAATTTTCAGCCTGGCTAGCCAGAGGAAGAGTTGTGGGATTTGTGGTTACAGTACCTTTGGAGGAAGATATGTCAAGGTGACAATGGCTGCTGTATAACAAAAAGGCAAGGAGAAAGGTTTTTTTTTTCTTTCTCAATAGCAGCTTTCTACAGAGTTAATCTGTTATCCGTAATTAGTTAATAACACCTCTGAATTGGATAATTTCTTCTTCTTTTTTTTAAATGTAAAACCTCTTGGCAAGTATGAAGCATTAGGAAATAAAGTTGTTTTAACAAAGAATTTTATTCTGAAAAACCAAAAAGAGTTGCTTGTGGTTTAATAATTGCATGAAATTTTTCAGCGTGAAGAAGGAAGCTGAATAAGTGAAGAGGTGCTAAAGAAGAATTGTTTTGAAGCTGTTTCATATCTAGGATGAGAGGATACAAAATTTCAAGCTGCAAGACTGACATCCAAGGAGGCATCACGTTCAGAATCTTCTCAGTTTAGAAATTGCAATACATAAATCCAATTTCGTCGAAGAGCTACAGCGATAAGGATTCCCAATTGGTACTAATGTATGTGGTAGCTTTTGTGTAGAATTGTAAAATACCTAGATCTTGGCTAAATAATCTTTTTCAAAATTCATGGGAGGAATGGAATCAATCGCTTAATGCAAGCAAAACTGTTGCAGTTTATTTCCAGGTAAATGATATTTCAGTATCAATCAAGTATCAGGTGAAAGAATTCTGTAATGGGTTATGTTCTGTTCTGGAGACTATACAGATAGTCCTCGACTTAACAACAGTTCATTTAGTGACTGTTCAAAGTTACAACAGCAGTGAAAAAAGTGACATGGCCATTTTTCTTTTCTTTCTTTTTTTTTAAAGTAGATATTTTATTGGTTTTTAACTATAACAATCTCCAATGCTTGGAATACAGTGTGTTGTCTTGGTTTATATTTTAACAAGAAAAAAAAGGACAGTAATAATTAATTAACAGTCAATAATGATTAAATTTGATAATTCCATAATTAATATATTAATTAATAATACATTTCTTTGATCTTCCCTTCTCCCATTTGTATTTTCCTTCTTCAACCTTAGCCAAAATATAATTCTTAATATTTTCAATATATAAATATTAGGTATAGGCATTTTTATATTTATACAAATAATAATTATATATATAACATTTTTTTCACCGTATATTATTTTCATAACCATCATCTCATTAGTTCAGCATACATCCTATTTTTATAATTTTTGTTCGCTTGGATTCCCTTATATTCAATCCAATTCTTATCAGTCATAATTTCTTCATATTAGTCATCTCACTGTCTAAATTTTCCCATTTAGGTACATCATCCCAATATTTTATGTTATGCATTATAAAACTTCTATACTTTTTATCTCTCTTATAGTATCTATATATAACCTTTTTAATCAGTTTATATTTTACTTATATATTAATAAAAGTTACATCAACCTACTATTTTAACATTTAATATGTTATAAAATATACTATATTACTTAAATCTCATTATCCTTCTTGTTATAAGGCCCCTTTATGTTTGAAATTCTCTGTTCTTTTAGCCATATTCAAACAAATGTTTATTCACGTAATAGTCCATCTGGTAGGACGAGTCAAATCTCTTGTATCTGTCTCCGATCTTCTTTTGCCAAGTAATTTTCCAAGTTGGTGTAATCTGCTTACCCAACAGTACCTGTATTTTTACAAATGTTGGGAATACAAAAGATGAAGTAAGTAAGATAAATTTTTTCTGTCCCCCAAACTTTAATAGTTCTCCTGATAATTCAATTTTTCTTGTATCAGAACCTTGTAGATTTTTTCCTGTTTGTGTCAAATTGTAATATTTTTCCTTTGTTATTTCATCAATTTGATCATACTCTTCTAATTTGTAAACTTCTGTCTGATTTGTTTATTCCTTTGTTGTTATTTCCTGGGTATTTTTTAATTGTAGATTTAGATTGGAAATATGCTTATTTAAATCCCTCAAAGTTGTTTCAAATCTCATCGTGGTTTGAATCTATTGTCATTTGTATTTGTCCTAACATTACATATATTTCCTCCGGAAAAGTATTTATCTTGCCTTGAAGTATTGCTTCTGGAGGCCCTTGATTTTCCAGGCTAAGTCCTTCAGGAGAAAATATTGAATGTGGCATCCTGTCATTTTTTGATACGTATGTGATATCCATGTTGCCTCCCCCCCTTCAAATAATCTTTCATCAATGTTTTAATTCAAAAGTCAATTTATCAGTCAGTCAAAATTACAGGTTCAATATATTAAGCCACTTTAAATCCTTCCTGCAAATTCTCCTCTAAAAGATTAGCCAAAAAGCCAAGGTTTTTTTCCCCATAAACAGTTCTTAGCTTTAAGCAACAGTTCAGGTTTTTTTCCCCTTTCAAACACTTTTTAATCTTATAGCTGGCTCTTCCTTTGTTCCCAGCTGTCTTCAAGGTTATTTCAATTCAAAGGAACAACTTTTTCTTTGTTTCTGGGCATTCTGCCAATTTTGGGGTCCTTATTGTTAGTGTTCTATTCTCTGATTCTCCACTAGATGTCAGCAGTTATTTCTTTTTTTAGTTTTTCTTTCAATCAAAAAGTTATTTTTGTTATATATTTTTATAATTCCATCAAAAAAATTTTTAGGGTATAATCTTGACAGTTTTTTAGTTCCTAGGTTTGTCCACACTGAAATATTTTAAATCAAATCGACAGGGGGCCCCTCCTTCACAGTCATCTCTCTGGGGCAACTTTGGACCCATCTAGGGTCCCCCAAGCAGGAAGAAACTAGTTGTGGGGAGCGGAGGACCGCTTTCGCGCGGCCATGCGCTGCAGATGCAAAAAACGGAAGTCTGACCATTTTTCACACTTAAACTGTTGCAGCATCCCATGGTCATGTGATCAAAATTCAGATGCTTGGTAACTGGTGCATATATATGACGGTTGCAGTGTCCCGGGGTCATGTGATCACCTGTGGTAACTTTCTGACAAGCAAATTCAATGGGGAAGCCAAGTTCACATAACAGCCATGTTACTAACTTAACAACTACAATGATTCACTTAATGACCGTGGCAAGAAAAGTCGTATAATGAAGCAAAACTCACTTAACAAATGTTCCACTTAGCTAGATAGATTTTGGGCTCAATTGTGGTCGTAAGTTGAGGACTACCTGTATTATATTCCAGAAAACCTTAGAATTATATATAGTACACATAATCAAATTACTTTTAACATAGCTTGTTTGGTTCCATTATGGATTAATGAACAAGCCATGGTTAAGCACTTATTGAAAAACGTAACAAAGGACTTTGCAGGTGGAATCTTGTGACACAGTTAGAATGGGGGAGCCCAAAATGGTTGACCGTTTGTACAGAGTTTAGTAGACTAAATGGGTAGAGTGGAAAGGTTTTGTGCATTTATTTTGTCCTTTACATTATTAGGAGGAAATGTTCTCTTGAGAATTGACATTTTGGAGTGTTGTCTTAACAGAAATGGCCTATGGATTGTTCATCCTTAACTTGGTGCAAGACGTCAACTCAGCCTTCGAGTTGGCCATCAGAAGTATACAGCACATTCAAAAGTTGTAATTTACAGCGCACTCAGAATGTACATGTCCTCAAAAGTAATATCAAATCCCATACAGGTGGGCAAAATCAAGAAAGGTAAGTATTACACCAATTTTAGATGTATACTAGTAAATACCAGCACAATTCAGACTCTTAGTGCATGAGGAATTTCCTTCACTTGGTTATTAGTGAATTCATTAAGGTGGCTCCCTCAAGTCTGCTGTGCTACTTCATCATGGAAGGTGTGTTCATCAGAGAGAATAGGGAAGGAAGAATGCTGAAGGTAGATGTCAACTACATATATATCCATTAGAGTCACCCAAGATCTGAAGATCATCTCACCTGCTCAACTAAAAGCAAGGCACCTACATCTCAGCACATTGACATTGCAGCAGCAATATCAGAACATGCTGGAAATGGAGATGAATGATTATTTTACTGACACCAAGGGCATAATTTCCTAGTGCTTGGGAGTAAGCACTATGAATCTCTATTTTACCAAGAAAACCACATATAA
Organism: Protobothrops mucrosquamatus; assembly: GCF_001527695.2. NCBI lineage: Eukaryota > Metazoa > Chordata > Lepidosauria > Squamata > Viperidae > Protobothrops > Protobothrops mucrosquamatus. Next base: position 256,667 of record NW_015386759.1, read on the forward strand.
CACAAAATTAAAATGAATAACAATGTGCCAGATGATGGGTTCACCAGGTTGGATGACACTCAAAATGCTATTGAAGAACAGCTAAGGATGTTTCTGATACTAAAGATGTATATGACATGGCTTAATTAATGGCCTTGGGGCCACCATTTGCTGATGTTATTCAGGGAAAGAACATCTGAAGCTGCAAAGACAGAATCACAGAAACATGAAATGTCAGAAATAAGAATGGGAAAACTCATCACAATGAAAGATTAATAGGGTCACCACATGTTGACATCTTAGGCATCAGCAAATCAAAAAGGACTGAAATTGGACATTCAGTGAGGGTTATGCTGTTTATTGTTGTTTTAACCAGTCGTGTCCAACTCTTGGTGACTTTATAGTCAAGCAGTCTCCATGCCACTCTCAAGCACAACTTTCAGTTGTTGGATGTTCATGTTTGTATCAATTTTGATGCCGTTTATTACTCAGACATCATAGCAGTGTTGTATTCAAAAGAAAGAGCTAGCAAGGACAGTGTTTGGGCAAAATACAGTCAATGACCTAATAAAGACTTCATAGACATCCTTTTAACAGAATGATTATTCAACTTTATGATCTAACCACTGATGCAGAAGAAGAGGAAGTTGAAGAAGGTTATAATTAAGTTTGCTCTGAAATCAACGGAAGCTGCAAGCAAAATGTGCTGCTTGTGGAGATTGGAATGCCAAAACTGGAACTATTAAGGAAGAAGATGTAGTTGGATTGTATGGCTTAGGTAACCAAAATGAAGCAAAACGGCTTATCAATGTCTGTCAGTCCAGTGAATTTCTTCATTGCCAACATAGTCTTCCAACAACCCAAATGATGCCCACGTACATGGACACCATCAGAAGGTACACAGAAATCAGATTGATTAAATTATTGGTACAAGAGGTAGAAGTTCCTTCCTTCTGTTATAGCAGCATATATGTGGTCAGAGGCCGACACTGGAGCAAATGACAAAGTGTTCATTGCAAGTTCCAAGCTAAGTAAAGGAGGAAGGAAAAAGCCTCCCAGTTTCCACTACATGATCTTGAGCTTATACCTACCATTTTCAAGAACATCAGGAATTCCTTTAATGTCTTAAGCCTAATTGAAAGGAACCAGAGGAACTGTGGAATGAAATAAAAAAAGGACGAATGTGAAAAAAGACTGCCGAAGACCAAGAAATGAAAGAAAGCAAACAGGATGTCAGAAAAATTGGTGGAAGTTATCAATTGGAGAAATCAAAAGACGAGACAGAAACATCTCAGGAAGGACCACAAAGAATTTCAGAGAACTGTTAACAGAGTTAAGAAGCAGTATTATAACATCTGATAAGAGTGGGAAACATGCCTTTTCCATAGCAGCTCCTGCCCTGTGGAACACTCTCTCCCCTGAAATTTGAAAGCTTTCTACCCTCACTAGCAAGTCTTGAAGATCTGGCTTTTCCCCCAAGCATTGGGATAAGATTGAATAATTGCACATTAGAAGTTTGACTTAGCACTAAGTCTTTCTTTTTTCTTTTAATGCTGTAATGTGTTTAGTTTTATAATATGGTGTTATATGTTATATAACTTCTGATTGGAAGTTGCCCAGAGTTGGTTAGAAGATGGGCAGCTGTATACATATTTTAAATAAAATAAATAATATTAGAACCATCATTAAAAAGGCATAACAAAGGATGTTCTTCCTGCATCAACTCAGAAAACTCAAAACTGTCCAAAGATCTGCTGATACAGTTTTACAGAGGAATTATTGAGTCTGTCATGTGTACATCTATAACTGGTTTGGTACAGCAACCAAACGGGACAGGCACAGATTTCAACGGATAGATAGTTCTGCAGAAAAAAACAATTGCAACCAGCCTGCCTCCACTGAGGACCTGAATACTGCAGAGGGATGACCCCTCAAATACTAGATATAAACTGTTTTAAATTCTCCCCTCAGGATATTGCTACAGAGCATTGCATGCCAAAACAACTAGACACAGTTTTTCCCCCCTGTGCCTTCACTCTGCTAAACACATAATTCCCACACAACTGTCTATGCCAGAAGATATTTAACCATGTAGCAGACTATTACTATTCTTCTCATCTTTCCTATTACCTACTCCTATTGGTATCTTATGACTGTCACTTTGTTGGTTGTATTTTATGATTTATCATTTTTTTGCTGTATGTATACGGAAAGCTTATGCACCGTAGACAAATTCCTTGTGCGTTCATTCACACTTAGCCAATAAAAAATATTTCTATTCCATTCCATTCTATTGTCAAGAGAAGAATTCATATAGTGAAGTCGTCAGGAGACAAGTAGAACAGAGCACTGATTTACTGGCAGCCGGACCAACTGTGGGCAGTATCCGTGGCAAAAACTCTCCAATGGCCAAGATCCTTGCCTACGTTGAGGAAGGCTGGTGCAGAAGAATGAGATACCCCAGGAAGCAGACAAAAAAGGGAGACCAAAAGGAGGGCAGAAGAGCCAACCAAAGCCTATATAAACAATCCAGCCAGAATCAGAACAAGGATCCTTCAGAAAGAGACTCGCAACTAATTGCAGGGGTGGAAAAACACTCCACATTAACAGTACCAACAAGAAATGGTTGCTTGCTTGTTTACACAAGGTACATAGCCACTGATTTCATGAAAGTGACTCTGAGCGGCATGCAAATAAAGTAACAGGAAAAAGTCTTAAGCCTCAGCTTCCAGCTAGGTGGCTTTTGGGGAAACAAGTTTTTGTTCCTTGTTAGGTCCATTTTTTAGTGACCAGAAGAAAAAAATTCACTGGCACTCCCAACTATTTCCTAGCATTATGAGTTTGGAAATTCACTGAAACTAGTGTGAATCCTGGAATTGGCAAAGCAGAATTAACCATTGTCCAAATGGCAAAAAAAGAGGCAAACTGCAGCATCGCCCCATTATTGTATTAAATCTCCCATTTGTGCTGTAAAGAGCAATCTGTGTGGTGCTTTACAAAATAATAAGCTTTAGTCTTGATGTGTTACATTAATGAACCCACTGAGAGGCCAGATACATTCAGTTCCTTGCTTCAGGCTAGGACTTTCCAGATTTATTTGATTTCAGCTGCAACGACTGCTAGTCCATCTCTAAGCGAATAACTACTTTTTCTGCTATAAGCTTCTTATGGACACCATTCATTTTCTGAGATTTGAATATAACTTGAAATGGCAGGCATGTACAATAGGTCAAGTTTGTTGGAGAAAAATTGTGCCTCAGTCCTCTGGTTTTTTTTATTTATTGATTTATTCGATTTATATTCTACCTTTTATTCAGCTCAAAGGGGTGTATTTAGTGCTTTCTCTTCTAACAACAACCCTGTAAAGGAGCTTGACTGTAATTTTATTTATTTATTGTTTATCCACTGGATAAACAATGGAAGCACTACTTCCTTCCATTTCCATTTCCCTTGCAACAAGCATCCTGGGAGGTAGGTGAAGGCTGAATAACTGGCCAAAAATCACCCAATGAGCTTTGATGGCCAAGGGTGGACTAGAACCCAGCTCTCCTCTCGGCCAGTCGATCACTTAACCGTGAAACTGCATTGGCTAACCAAATCATCTTGCTGTTCAAGAGAAGCTGGGATTTCTGCTGTCATACCTTGGATCCAACTTCTAAAGAGGCAATTTGGCCAAAAAAGAAAAGAAAAAAAAGAAAGAGGTTTTATTTCCAGTTTGGAAACGGGCAGTTCAGAAGATATGGGAAGTGGGGGTGAGGGGTGGGGTGGGTTTTATAATGTTATAATGTTGCTACTAGGTCAGTGGTTCTCAACCTTTTTAATGCCGTGACCCCCAACCGGTCGTAAGTCGAGGACTAAACCGGTCGTAAGTCGAGGACTACCCAACCAGTCGTAAGTCGAGGACTTTCCCTGCCCGGGAGCGCCGCGCATGCGTGGTTCCGCCCCCTGCGCCGGCCAAGGCGTAGCTGGCAAGCGGCAGAGACGGAGCAGGCCGACCACCAGCTGGCCCAGCCCAAGGGAGGTAAGGCACCCGCCGGAAAAGGGGAAAAAAATGGCGGACAGCCTTGCTTGGCGACCCCCGTGAAATGGTCGATCGGCCCCAAATGGGGTCGTGACCCATAGGTTGAGAACCGCTGTACTAGGTGCTTGTATGAAAAAATCTGCAGTCCAGAGAGGGGGAGATGAAAAATCAAGCCCATGTTTTATCTAACTTTCAGCAAGCAACTTACACCGATGAGAAGTCTCAACTTGAGACATCCTGAGGAGTGCAAACTTTTGCAGGACTAAACAGTCAGAATTTTTTTCTCCTCTTGGGCAACGCAACCCGTCTCCGGGCCATTTTGGAGCAATTCTCAGCCCTTCCAGGTCTTCCAAGGGCTGGGCGGATCTGATCGGCTATCACCTCCTTTGGCCCTTTTTTTGGCCAGCAACTCATATCCAAATTCAGGCTCAGATTTCTCTGTGTCAGCCTGCCTATGGAGGGCAGCTGTTCGTTCCTTTCTTGCCCTGTCACTGCGGCTGGGAACAACCGAAGCGTTTACATCTTGAGCCCCAAAAGGAAAATTGAATTTATCTTTGGCAGATCTGTAAAAGATCTGTTGGGGAGAAGAGAAGAGAGCGGAGTTTGGGACAGTTTGGGAAAGATACCATTAACAGGAGTACCTCCTTTCTTTTAGAAAGTAAGTATTTCTCCCCCCCACCACCACCTTTCTAGTTTCATTCTTTATAAGTTATTCTTTCCCCCCCCCCAGGGATACAAAGTTAATTTTCTGTTATTCTGAGAATTGCAAAGCTAAAGAGTAAAGCGTCATCTGTGAAAATGTGGCTTGTTGTTTCTCCTCCTTTAAGCTTTCTGTATTTGAGACATGTATTTGTATGTGTATCTGTCCAATTTATGGAGGTCAAAAATGGCTGAATTCTAGAGGATCTGGAGAGGGGTTGGTATCACAACAGAAGCATGGTGTTTTATGACTGCCTGTAAACCAGGGAATATTGTGGGAGTCCTTGTATACTGTAACTTGTAATTTGAGCTTCTGGCCTAACACTTCATTTTTGCCAGACTTGTTTTTTCCGGATGTTTCAGTTCTGCAGCGAAGAGTTTGGCACCTGTTACCAGCTCAACAAATCTCATTCTGAGAAGGAATGGGATTGAGGTTTCAATCTGTGGCCCTTTGCAGCTTCCAGGAGGCAAGATAAAAGGGTCTACTTCCTAGCTTGAAATGTGAGCAATGATTTACTGCGGGGGACGCCACAGGTCCAGAATGGAAAGGGGAGAAGCTAAACTTTGAGCAGAATTTGGACCGTCAGTGCTGGAGGCAGGTTCATTCTCCATACAGCCCTGGATTGGAACTCATGGCAATGTCTGAGTGGATGTTCAGCAAAACATGACAAAAGCCGTAGGTATTGGGGGAAGGCCTGGGCTGCCAAGGCCATTGCAGAGGGCTTTCTGTCCATTTTGGGAGCAATCAGAAATTTTGGAGATATAGAGATGCATTGGAAAGCCCCAATGTTTTCCCACTGAGTAGCTGAACTAACATGGCTGATGGCAGGTATGAGCTGGGCTTGGGAATGGCCACTCCCTAATCTTGTCATAAAAGTTGAGGTGATAATGTGAGGATCAGAGGAAAGGGGAAAAAATGGCATTTCCCACCCCCTCCTTGTTTGATAATGGGGGCTCCCTCCTGGTACTGATAAGCAATAGCCCTTTGGGATATGGGGGGAAAGTAGATGACCGGATGTATTTCCAGAGGGCAGGGCGGGGGGAAGGGAATTCTGTGGTATTTGCCCTTAGTATTAATTAAGATATTTCAAGCCAGATGTGTGACGCCTAAATTCAGCCTGTGTCCCATGGCTGCATGTGGCCCTGGACAGTTCGTAATGTGGCCCCAGAAGATAATAAAAATTATTAAAAAAAATAAAGGAAGTTTGTTATTTATATACCTTAATTCTATTCTATATTTTATACTAGCTGTACCCAGCCACGCATTGCTATGGCTCAGTCTGGTTAAATGAAAAAGAAAGAAAAGAGAAAGCGCACGTTTGTAATATGTTTAATTTCACAATGCTAGCGTGTGTTGCTTTTACGTCCAACAGATGGCGCTGTTTTTCAAAAAAAGCATGTTTTACCTGTCACAGGTGTGACATCTATATAATAGTAGGTATATAAAAACACACGCGTATTCGAATGCAACGTTGTGTCAAAATTTCAAAGCAATCAGTGAAGAACTTTCGGAGATTTAAGATTTTGAACAAACGAACATTTACATTTTTATTTATATAGATTTGGCCCAAGACAATTCTTCTTTATTCAATGCAGCCTGGGCAAGCCAAAAGGTCGGACAATCATGGCCTACAGGAATACTAAGGGTAGATAACCTCTGAGTGCGTACAAATTGCCTTTTCCTTTTTTCCTGGGTAATCAAAATAGATTGGAATAATAAATAAATAAATATGTCTCTAATTGCCTAGAAATGAGACACAGAGATTCCTAGCTGATATGCAAGAAACAGTTAGCTTCTACCCCTTCAGTGCTGTATCTAATCTGATTTTTACCAGGCACTAACTGCAGAATAACGTATTTCTGGTCTGGTATGAGATATAACTGCTTTCCAAGAATTGATATTTCCTTTGATTTTCTTTAATCATAATGAATTGCTCCTTTCCATACTTGCCTTTAGGAAGAGCAGTAGGGCAGGGAAATAAAAGAGCTCTATCTTTGAATTTTGGCTGCCGTACTTGATCCCATAAACTCCATCCTGGAAGTCCCTTTGTGGAGATTTCATTATAGATTTAAGGGTGTTTTAGCAGTCATGCTTTCTCAGGAATCTAATCAAACTACAGTTCCTAAGATTCTTAGCAAGAGGAGCCATGGCACTTATTTCCACCATAAATCTATAACATAAGTGTGTCTTTTGTGTTATGATTCTTGCGGTTAGTAAGAAAACGCTCTTTAGAATGGATTTTAAAAATAGGCGTGTATTCGCAGTGTGTAACTTGAATTGTCATCTCTTTTTCATCCATGCCGTAGTCTGCCATTTTACCAGCTGAACTTACAGTAGCACCTCTGAATAATTAATCAGTGATAACTAATCTGTACTAACTGGCAAAGTTCCTAGATAAGTGGTAATTAGGGGGTCTATGTACAACCTGAGAGATTGGCTGAAAATACATCCTTCCTAGGGGGGAAAAAAGAGAGAGCGAGCCAATTCTCTAAATAGTATTTTGCTTTTTCCCATCCTGTAGTTAGCAGTGGAAGGCAAACACCGTATGATAACACAACATAGAACTAATATTTGCTCTAAATCCTGTGAAAGGAAATGATTGCATTTACTTTTCTCCTGAGCTATAGTAGAATGAAAAAATAATGCTCTGAGGTTGTTCCTTGCTTGGAACAAAACACCCTATTTGCAAAGAGGATAGATGGTGATGGATTTTCGAAAGACTGATTCAGCCTGAAAGCAGTCCCAATTTCAGTCATTTTTAGAAGCCAGGCTTCAATCAGTTTTGACAAGGACCATGTCTAATTTGAATATAACATTTACTTTGATTGAATAATGTACATTCAGTTTTATAGTTGGTTTCCACTTATTTCTAATGGGTTTTAAGCTAAAACCTAACCTTGGTGCTATTTACCCACAGCTAATGCCCAGTCTATAAGTGCTTTTTTCCTCCTGTGTCTTTGTACACTGTGTAAAGTGAGTGTGGGGAAAAAACAGATTGTATGCCAAGGAGATTTTCCTGTCACTACTACTATGTGCCTAGGACAGTTTTTTCTCTAACCTGGCACATTCCAAATATGTTGGGACTGCAATTTCCATCATTCCCAGCCAAATAATTCATCAGATGGAGCTTCTGGATGTTGTTGGCTTCCAGCACTTTGATATAGAAAAGAAGACTGCCGGCTATCTTTCCAGCAATACTTTAAGCCAGGGGTTCCCAACTGGGGGTGCGAGACAATATTCCAGGGGGTGCAAAAACTTGGGTTTTCAAAATGATGGTGTATATGCATAATTCATTGCCATTATTTTGAACTTGTGTAAGGGGTGCGAGAATATATCAGAAGCGTTCTAGGGGTGCGGGGTAAAGAAAAGGTTGGGAGCCACTGACCTAAGCTGTGGTCCTTCCTTCATGTTTTTCTAAAAGTATCGAAAAGATGAATTCTTCATTCCTTGCTAGATACATGCAAGACATGTTTTTCCTCTTCTGGGGGAGGCAGTACTGGCCAGAATTAGTCAAACCTTTCACAATGGGCTTGCAGGATTGAAAGCCTGAATGGGCTGCTCTAATTTGCAAAAAAAAAATTGAGAAATACCGCTTGAATAAATTGCCCCTTTCCATTTGAGTAAAACCACTTATCTCGACAAATCAGAATCAAGAAGCTCTGAAAACTAACCTTTCGCTTCAAAAATATTTTACTGCCCATCTCTCCTTACTAGATTGGTTTGGATCCTGTTTTCTGCAAGTAATAGAGTTAGGTTGAAGATTTAGAACTGCAACTGACTTTTAGAGACGAGCATTGCAACTCCATGCACACAAAGGATTGGCAGAGAAATATGACCTTTTGGGGCGTGCCAAGGGATATCTTAGCCTTTGAGTGGCAAGCTGGGCAGAGATTAGACTCCAAAAAGTTCTAGTGTTTGGCCATACAAAGATGGAAAGTTAAGTTTGATTTAATTTCCATAGCTAGCTAAATACCATTGCGATGGTTAACTCCTCATGCTTTTAATAATGTTTCCCTTTTGTCTTGTTAGCAATTTAAATTTTGTACCAGATTTTAGAGAAGCTCTGGAGGCTAAAGCAAAGCTTTTGGAGCATTCGGTAGTTTACATTTGGTTAGTGCATGAAGGAAAAAAAAAGATTTAGCTTTCTCTCTCCTTAATTTGCTAGCTGAGCCTGGAAAGAACGTTCATTGTCATATCCTCACTTCCCTCTGCACCGTAGCAGGCAGGGAGGCGAGCATTTCCATGAAAATGGTTCCCAACTGATAGCTGCTAAATTGGGTATCAACTATTGGGTTTCAGGACAGTATCTCAAGTCTCTTTAAAAAAAAAAAAAACAACCTCATAGCCATAAGTTAATATGGGGAACAGCTGGTCATGCATAAAAAGGCAGCCAGATGGATACCTTTATATTCCTATCTCAAGGTAATCCTCCATGCATTAAATGAAGTAGGCTGTAGTTGCAGTAAAGTTTATGTCATCATAAACTTCTTAAAGCTCAACAAGATACTGTCATATTTGCTGCCAGAGATATTCCAACCAATCTCAATCTTTTTTTTTACATATTTCCTTTCCAAAAAATGGTTTAATTTCTCCAATGAAAGAGGAGGAACTGGAGCTTATGGAGAGAACAGATATTCTGCATGTAATGGATCTCTAGTTCACCCCACCATTTCCTACTGTGGACAAGAAAACCAGTCAGAGTGAATACTGCTGGGCTAAGTAGAGATGATTATGTCACTTCATCCTAAAGGGAATAGAACTGAAATTCTCTTCCCCAGTAACGACTTATAGCATCTTAATAGGTCATCTATCAATGAAATGATATAAAGCCTATTGTTGCTGCTATTATTTTGGCACGTTGATGGTAGACTGACTCTAGATAATATTATGAATCACTAGTTGGGAAATGACCTTGGAACAGATAGAGCATCTCCTTAATCATTTGTGAATACCGTATTGATTACTCATCATAGAGTAAGATTTCCCCTCCATTCATAAACCTACATCGCTCATACTTTAGAACTTCTCCATATAATTAGAGACAAGGCATTTATTTTGGATAGAACTGTGGCAGACTGCTTTATTAAAGATAATAGATAATAGATGCAGTGAAGAAGTTATTTGGAAGGCTAAATATGTGTGGATCCAGTTAACTCTGCATTCAGCTTCAAAAGTGGGTATCGGGAAAAGGCTTTTGAAATAATGAAAAATAAAATGGATAAAACTGAGCCGGGGTGGCATTTTGCTCTGCTGTCAAAAGGAAAATGTTACGTAGATTAGTAAGACAGTAATTGTCCATAGGCAGTGGTAATTTGTTTTCCCATTCCCATTTGCATTTAAAATGATGCAACAAAATGCTCATGATTGTATAGATTTGACGTCTTATTAAATTCCCTTTTGGTCTGATGAATTCTGTATCATCTTTATTGTATCAGTTAAAAGAGGGCAATAGTTATTGGAATGAAAGCTATTCTTCCATGTGTTCAAAACTATTTTTATAGGTGTGTTTTTTAGGTATATGGTTAGGCGATGATGCTGAGATTGCATTCTGGGGATAAACCTGAGTTAGGTTTAAATCCAATGTGCATTTTCAAACAGGCCTGTAAGTTTGACATTTAAGCATCCATTTCCTCACAGTGAGGAATTATAGACTGCTATTGCCAGTATATCAAAAGTATTGGAGATATACTTTGAACTAGTATCACGACCCAACCAGATAAAACACCGACTTTTCTTCTATGTTTGCCTTTTATCTTTGCATCTGTTCTCTTTGTGTGTGTATGTGTGTGCAGTATGACAGAAAAAGAGATTCTTGAGCCATCAGCTTCACCCACATCTATAAGGGGGAAATCTCCAGAAGGGGTAAGTGTTATGGGTTATTTTTGGAGGGTAAGGGTGCAAATCCTATCTCCTAATTCGTCCACCATCAGCCACAGGGTCTTTCTGGAGTCTTTTCCAACCTCCTGTCCTCTGGATATTTTGAATTATTGGCTGAGAAGTCTGGGAGTTGTAGTCTAAGTACATTTGGAAGGCACAAGGTTGAAAATCTGCTCTGGAGAGATATGGTTATTCAGAAAGTCCGATGATGCCAGAACCTTTTCATGACAGCCTTTGGCCATGATCGCTGCAACCAATCCCATCCTTTGGAGTAAGGCCATAGCCTATCCTAAACCACATCTATGGTGTTCACCAGGAACACATTTCTTTCAATTAACGCATTGTGTTTCATCACTGGAGAAGCTACCTTACCATTATTTCTGCCAAAGGTTAAAGTTGCTGCCATTGGTCCCACTTGTCCAGCCTCAAATTTAGCAAAGTTCTTTCTTCTGTGATCCAGCATAAGACTTGCCCAATGGGATTTTTGAGGACGTATTTTCTTGAACAGCGGTCAATATGCTATGAAAAACAAGTTGTTGATAATGTGTTAATAATATCATTCATAATTTTCAAGTAGAGGTAAAAGGGAAGGCGCCTGACAGAGCAATCTGTAATGGAATGATGCAGCAGCACTGACACTCTAAGGATTTTTCTTATCTTCTATGCCAGGGGTAGGCAACCTGGGTTCTTTTATGACTCGTGGACTTCAACTCCCAGAATTCCTGAGCCAGCCATGCTGGCTCAGGAATTCTGGGAGTTGAAGTCCAGGAGTCATAAAAGAGTCCAGGTTGCCTACCCCTGTTCTATGCAAACCACAGTTCTTCCACACAACCTTGCTTACGAGAACACAAATTCTGATATAACCCCACTGTACCAAATAAAAACATCCATGGGAGTAAATTAATAGTTTAGTTCAATTGCAGAAGGTTTTGAAGACCCCATTATCAAGCTCCTAAAATGACTTAATAAAGCCAAAGCTTTATCCTAAGTTCCTCTCCAGTTGGAAGATCTTCAGTGGGGAAAAATCCACTCCTATCAAGATAATTGGTTTCACTTTCAAAATCTTCTTGCCATCAAAAAATTATTGTCATCAAGTAGCTCATCAGATCTAACCCTATCTCTAGGACTAGAGCAAATGTTTGTCCCACTTCTATATGGTGGTCTTTCAAATCCAAGTGCCAGTATTGTTTTGCCAGTATAAACTTTAGGATTCCCTTTGCTTTTTAAAAAAAAAAAAGGATTGTGGATACATATGGAAACCTGCTGTTCAAGAAGCATACTTCCAAATCCTATTTAAGCGGCAAAATTACATCTAGGAATGAAATTGCAACCTGGTTGAAAACTGCATAGCATCGTGGAACTTTGCAAAAAGGAGATCAGATTTCTGTACTGGGGGATAACTGTCCCAGTGAAGCGTTCAAAAATATTTAAGCTGCATAATTGCTGCAATCTTTTAAAGGTTCGTGGAATTCCTGAAAATTGCAGAGAATGGATAAGTTTTGGTATTACAAAGACGTTTAGCAAGCTTATCTAAAAGGAATTTCATGTGGAAAGATAAACTAGCTTTTGGATAAAGGCATGATTTCTTTCTGTGAGTTCTGGACATTAGCATGGAAGTACAAATACTAGAAAAGTGAGTTGTTATATGTGGATACACACATTCTTGTCAGTGAGGTGTGTAATATATGAAGCCACTATTAACTGCTGGATTAAATAAACCTATGGTATTACCAAATAAGCCTATGACCCATGGTAATTGGTGATTAATTTATATTCTTACCTGTGCATCCTGTTCAGCTCCTGCATTTAAAATAATAAACAGAAACCCAGCAAATCAGGATGCAGGTCTAAAATTGAGTGTAACTCCACCAACTGCTTCTAATCCAGCTAAACTCATCGGTCCGAACTCTGCCTTTCTCCAAATTGAAATTGCTTCTGTTTCTCGTGCTTTTTTTCCCCATCTGTCATATTCTGATAGGTGTTCCAACTATCAAGTGACATATTATTTTGCTAGGTCAAATAGTAATTTAGTGTTGCGTCCATTTACTTAATTAAGATGCCAAACTCACAGTGGTAAAATAACTTAAAGCACTTTCACTGGTCTATAGCAGATCTTAGATACTTGTAAAAAAAGTTCCTGATTTCAGATAGCGACATCACAATGCAGTTTTTGGCAACTGGGTAATTTTTAATCTGCATTCCACATCAATGGAATCGGAGCAATAATATTCCACTTTATAGAACTGTTCCCCAACTGATAATAATAAAACATTTATTCAACAACAGGACTATGAATTGAAAATAATTAAGAGTCAAGTCTATAAAATGTGGGTTTCCATTGGAAGTATCTTTGGCAAACTAATCTTTTTGCCTTTCTATTTTTTTAAAGATCTTTTTTCCCTGCCTTTATTATTTTTATAAGTCACTCAAGGTGGGGAACATACCTAATATTCTCTTCCTCCTGTTTCTCCCACATCGACAACCGTGCGAGATGGGTTGGGCTGAGAGAGAGTGACTGACCCAAAGTCACCCAGCCAGCTTTCACGCCTAAGGCAGGAGTAGAACTCACACTCTCCTATTTTCTAGCCTGATACTTTAACCACTAGACCACATACTTGACACCTGTATCCATAATATTCATAAACAATTTTGAGAAAGTGCTTCATGCACAACCCCCACAATGCTTAAAATAAGTCCTTTAAGTCAGACCATTATTCTGATACCTTTATTTATAGGTAAGGGTTGGTAAAAGCTAAAAATGGTTTGCCCAATGCCCAACCAGTGAATTAATTGTATGAGTCAGATTTGTACAAGGGACTGAGAGTCTCTTTTTGTCACTCTGTTCATTGAGCAATAACTGTGCTGGGTAGATAGTGTAACTCATTCTTGTTACATGCCTTGGGTCTTCAGTTAAGGTAAAACCTGTCATTTCCCTGGTAACAGGTTGGTAAGCTCAAAATATCGCAAGCTATTATGACTGTATAGGGCAGAGGTAGGCAACCTTGGCTCTTTTATGACTCGTGGACTTCAACTCCCAGAATTCCTGAGCCAGCCATGCTGAGGGGAAAGGGAGAGGTTTCCAAGCTGAGCCATGCTGGCTCAGGAATTCTGGGAGTTGAAGTCCACGAATCATAAAAGAGCCAAGGTTGCCTACCCCTGGTATAGGGCAATTGCCACTGACCATGGGGTGAGAGTGGAACTGAAGGCATTTGTATAGGGTCTCCTGCTTGAACAGGGAGTTGGAGTAGAAGACCTTCCAGCTCTATTCTGATGGATTGATTGACGTACAGGCCCTCTTTTCCTGCAGACCTCAGTTAGAAGATCGAATTAGTAGGACTTTGGAAACCTGAATTTGAAGTGATATAAGCAGTCAGACCTGAAGTGGAAAGTGCTGAAGGCAAATCTGTGACCTGATTCATACATTTCACTAAACCAAAATGTATTTTGATGGGTTTCTGACTTAGTAAGATTTGCAAATCCAGCCCTTTGCTATTTATTCGGCGGTTAAACACAGCATGGTTTAATGTGCTATGCATATACAGTGCCGGAAATCTCACCTTAGCAGAAGAAAGTGGAATCTTCTTGTTTTGCCATAAGTTTGCCTAGCGTTTCCTAGACAGAGGAATTGAGGGCTGAAATGGAAGTGAGCATTGGCAAGGGGTGCAGTTCTTAACCATATGGAAACTTTGAAAGAGAGAACATAGGAAAATGACGTCCCTTCATTCCAGTCAGGACAACCTGCAGAGTAACACAGATGGAAATACCACTCAGGCATACAGAAAGCTATTTGCTTTGTGCGGGATCTGCACTCTAATTTTTTGTTCTGAAAAATGCTGGACAGAGCCCAGAGTGTTGTTGTGTGTTGGGTAATCGTATGTTCTCTGTTGCCGGAAGCCTGCTGCAAGAGCATCAACGCTGCAAGAATTTCCACATTTCATTCAATTGCCCGATTTCAGGATCTCAGGAGACCCTGAGTGTGAATAAATAAATGCATGCGGGCGAATGATTGGCTGCTTTCCCCCTGAAGCGTATATTATCAGACCCTTAGCCTTAGGAGATGGGCTGCATGTCATCCATTGCTTTCTCCTTGCTGACTCTGGAATTTTCAACTTGTTCCTTTCCCAGGAATCCTATCTTCTCTGCTGCTTTGAATGCCCAGCTCGGTGTAAAAGCAATATCTGAGCCAGTAAGCCATCCTCCTGCCTCAGATCTTAACGCAGATCGCTGTGCTCAGGGTCAAGATGACCATCACCCTTGTAGAAATAAGTTACTGTACCAATAGCTTAGAGCAGTGGTTCTCAACCTTTTTAATGCCACGACCCCAACCGGTCGTAAGTCAAGGACTAAACCGGTCGTAAGTTGAGGACTAAACCGGTCGTAAGTCGAGGATTAAACCGGTCGTAGGTCGAGGACTACCCAACCGGTCGTAAGTCGAGGACTTTCCCTGCCCGGGAGCGCCGCGCATGCGTGGTTCCACCCCCTGCGCCGGCCGAGGCGTAGCTGGCAAGCGGCAGAGACGGAGCAGGCCGACCACCAGCTGGCCCAGCCCAAGGGAGGTAAGGCACCCGCTGGAAAAGGGGGAAAAAAATGGCTGACAAAAAAAATGGCAGACAAAAAAAATGGCGGACAGCCTTGCTTGGCGACCCCCATGAAATGGTTGATCGACCCCAATTGGGGTCCCAACCCACAGGTTGAGAACCACTGGCTTAGAGATTGGTAGCACGGTAGGGGTACACACAGTACAAATGTGCGCTGCAATGAGGACTTACTGCCGTTTGCTTTCTCAGGTGGGGTGAGCCAGCTCCCCCTCTCACTGCCTCTGTAAAGAACGTAACGAACTTGAAGAATTATTCAGAAGCTGACCCTCTGTCCTCAGTTAGACTGTCTGCCTTTCTTAGTGTTTTCCCAGTCTATACAGGCACTCCTCGACTTACGACCAGAACTGAGACCAAAATTTCTGTTACTAAGCGAGAGAGTGGCGAGCTGAATTTTGCCCTCTTTTTTACAAATTTCTTGCCACAGTTGTTAAGTAAAATCGCTGCAACTTTTAAGTTAGTAACACGGTTGTTAAGTGACTCTGGCTTCCCCCCATTGACTTTGTTTGTCAGAAGGGTGCAAAAGGGGATCACGTGACCCCCCCCCCAGGACACTGCAACGGTCATAACTATGAGTCAGTTGCTAAGTGTCTGAATTTTGATCCCGTGACCGTGGGAATGCTGTAATGGTCTTCAGTGTGAAAAATGGTCATAAATCACTTTTTTTCCAGTGCTGTTGTAACTTTAAAACAGTCACTAAATGAACGGTTGTAAATCAAGGATTACCTGTACGGTGTATGTATTATGTATTCAATTAAAAATATGTAAGTCATGGACATCTCTCTAATAAAAGCTGGTCTAATGGATAAAGCAGGAGGATGGGTTACTGACACTGATATTGTTCCATATGATCTGATGGATTAACCAATTAATGTTGTGGATAATTGACTTCCGCTATTAATATATACATCTTGGAAGTGGGATGTAAATAGCTAGAGTGAAATGGGCATTGCGTGTTTCCTGTGGATTAAGTTAAGCAAAACAAGCTTTTTTATTCTCATCAAAGGGGACAAATGCCCTTCCCTAGCAATTCAACTGTTGAGATAGTGTACATCTACATGCAGCATTAGGCTCAAAGTATATTATGAAAGCTTTGCCAATAGAATAAATTAGCAAGCACAACCTCTCATTGATTAATCAATGTGAGTCAGTTTAAGCCATAGGCCTGGGAGTAAAAGGTTAGTTTGGTTGTGCGAAGGTATAATGAAAAGTGGAAATAAAATACATGTCTGTAATCAGTAAACAGTTTTCTTAAATTAATTACAAAGCTAGAATGTTATAGTCCATTAAATTTAAGAGTCTGACCCCTGCCAAGAGAGTCTCTTAGTCTGGAAATCTCTAGTTAAAGTCTGCTTTCAACAACTCTTCCTTAATATGCAACATGACATAAGTATAATATGAGCATTTTTGTGTATTGCTCTTCTGATTAGCTGTGTTTCTTTTAGTATGTTAGGTTCTAGTTGTGAGTGACTCAGAATCATTTAGGAATCAGGTGGCTTAATCAATGAGTAAATGATTCTGTGAGGT
The DNA here is from genome assembly GCF_001527695.2 of Protobothrops mucrosquamatus. Taxonomy (NCBI): domain Eukaryota; kingdom Metazoa; phylum Chordata; class Lepidosauria; order Squamata; family Viperidae; genus Protobothrops; species Protobothrops mucrosquamatus. The sequence goes on from NW_015386759.1 coordinate 273,366, forward strand.
TTTCATGACTTACTGGGATGATATAGGTCAGGGGTCTTCAAACTTGGCCCTTTTATGACTTGTGGACTTCAACTCCCAGAATTCCTCAGCCAGGCACACTGGCTGAGGAATTCTGGGAATTGAAGTCCACAAGTCATGAAAGGGCCAAGTTTGAAGACCCCTGATATAGGTAAAGACTGGAAAGTCCAGTATATTAACTATATTGTAGGTTAACAATCATTGATTGTTTGATTGAAAAAAAATATCTAACTTACAAATATTTATTTGGTTACCAGTCCTGCTTGAAGTGCCATCACATGGAAAACTCCACATGGCATGCTGTTCCCCATCTAGGATTATTTTTATTTATTTACTTATCTGTTAAGTTTATTTGCCACATATCTCGCCGTGGGACTACTTTAGATGGCTTACCATAATAAAAAGAAAGAAAAATGAAAAGCTGTGTAAACAAAACAAAAACAAAACAATAGAGCAATAGAGCAAACAATGACAAAGGGACACGATGAGAATAAATACATCAATACGATAACCAAAAAAGATGGATGGGTGGAGAGCAGAGAACAAGTGGGGAGAGGTGGAGTCTGCCGTCAATCTAGCAGCCAACTCCAACGCGGAACTGCCCCATTTGCTCCCCAGCCAACCGGCAGAGCCATGTCTCCAGGATCTTGCAGAAGGATAGGAAGGTGGTGACTACTACTACACTACACACCACTACATGCCTTCAGCTTGTTAACCATTACTTTATACGGAAATAGAAGGCCGCTACATGCAATTAATGAGCTTTGTGGTGGCGCCTCCATGCATGTTGCAACACTGCTGCTTCTCGTATCTTCACACTGGACATTTGCTTGCATTTTCTTTGAAGTTTTTTCTCCCACAAGCAGGAATTGGGGTTTTTGTCTCCATTTTCACCATGAACCCCTCTTCCATTCCCTTGCCTTTTGGGGCTAGACAAGTTGGGAGTGTGCGTGCATGCCAACTCCACTGGTTGCCAAGGTTCTTTGTTGGCATCTATTAAATGCCGATTGTCCGCCCCACCCACCCATTCTACCCCATCCCAACCTGGACCCTCAGTTGCAGAAGCTAAAGCAGTTTTTCCAACGCAAGCCCGTGGAGGAGGAGCCTACCACAGAGGAGCCACAAGCCAACGGGGAGCTGGTCAGCTCTTCAGGGGGACCCATCTACTACTATGAGGAAGTGGAGGAGGAGGAGGAAGAGCCTGAGTTGCCACCTGAGCCGGAAAGACCAGTTAACGATAAACCTCACAAATTCAAGGATCACTACTTCAAGAAACCTAAGTTTTGTGATGTCTGTGCCCGCATGATTGTCCGTGAGTTTCTATAGGTCATGCAGTTATTAAAGATGCATGAACCGTGCCTGAAAAAAAAGTCGCAAAAGTGGGATGGCGGGAATATATTGGAAAGCGAATAGTCCCAGCAGGCATATAATTTGGAGCAGTTGCTCAAATGGAGGGAGGAGAAGATACAGATTGTGATTTATGTCTCGTGGCAAAATGATAAGCTAACTGTTGAAAACAAGAGAATGGTGCATGCTCACTTGCATCGTGCATGGTTGTTGTTTAATAGTTTAATGTAGGTAATTATATCTCCTGCAGCTATGTTGAAATTCGGAAAAATCCCTAGCACTCTTTCATAGCAAACTATGAACGGTGGAGGAACATTCTAGAAAGAATGGCAGAATGTACTTTTAGACAGGTGCATCATGATGTCCGTGTGCAAACAATGCAATCAGGCACTTCTGCCATTGTTTCTGATGCAAGTACACAAGTGGGTTCATTTGCATTATGATATATTTGCCCCACTTGATCCCTGAATTCTTATCCGCGGTTCAGTTCTGAAAGCAGCGGCTTTTTTAAATCACCCACTGTTTCGGCCTCCAGGTTGGTTGCCCGTAGAGGTGCATCTCAAGTCAAGCCAAAGGGGGGAAAAAGTATGCCTGATGATATCTCTGGTTTTTTTTTTAACTTTTTGTAAAAAAAATAAATAGGTATCTTTCAAAACATCGTCAGGATGTATGCATTCCATTAGTCCATTTTAAAAAGTAACACAGGCTGCCTTTTCGTCTATAACAAACCTACTTCCTTTTTCTGAGCAAATGCTGATGATCTCAGAGACAAACTATTTGTGATGGAGGCAATCACATGTCAGTCCTCCCCTCCATGTGTAAAAGAGAAATGAGTTTGTCAGGGTCGAAGAGAAGTTGGCTGTCAAAAATGAGCCAGAAACTGAGAATCAGGAGCCAGGAAAGAGATCCGAGGAATCAAAGTCAAGGAACAAATGGAAATATATTATACCAGAATTCCCCAGGTTGGTATAAACCAGGGGTCCCCAACCCCCAGTCCGTGGACCAGTACCGGGCTGTGGCATGCCAGCAACCGGTCCGCACAAACAAGCAAAGCCCCATCTGTGGGATGCAGACAGCACACAAAACCATGCACTCTCCGGTCCGTGGAAAAACCTCTCTCCACAGAACTGGTCCCTGGTGCCCAAAAGATTGGGGACCTCTAGTATTAACAATAGTATAATCCATAAATGTGTTCTGTCCCAGCCTACGTGAGTCCTTGTTATGCTCACAAGGAGAAACCCCTCTTCCAACAAACAGGCAGAAACCGCAAGAAAAAATCAACCCCATTTATTCACACAGACCGGAGTCAATGTCCAAGGCAAACAAACACAGTTCGCAGAAACTCAATCCTCAACACAAACGGTTGCCTTTGGCAACCAACACCTCCCACACCTTCCCTTTTATAATTCAGCCAAGGCGTGGCTTCCTAATGCCTTCTCCTTTGCCTTTGGAGCTGCCCCATTGCATTCCTCTGTCCTACTCGCTTCTCTTGCCTGCGCTTTCGTGCATCCTGGATTTACTGTTCTTCATCACTGTCCAACTCAGGCTCCCAGCACAGCTGTGTCTCAGCCTGAGCGCGAGTAGAGAGGCCCGGCTCCTCATCTGACTGTAAGTCTTGGAGCTCCTCAGAGCCTTCCTCTGACTCTAATGTCACTCCAGGCCCCTCCTCCTCCTCCGATTCCTCAGACTCAGCTGCCGGATCCACCGGCTGGCGAGGAATCATAACAAAATGTATGAAACATTTGTTATCCACAGCTTGTGTGGGGATTGGTCATGATGCCTGAGCATAGTGGGAATTATAGCACTATACTTGGAAGATCTTATTTGCTCAAGCCAGGTCATAGGTCAACCAAGTGGGCCTTCTACAGGTAATCCTTGACTTACAACTGTTCGTTTAGTGACTGTTCCAAGTTACAATAGCACTGGCAAAAGTTTTTCACACTTCGGACAGTTGGAGTATCCCCATGATCACATAATCGAAATTCAGACACTTGGCAACTGATTCATATTTATGACTGTTGCAGTGCCCTAGTGTCACGTGATCCCCTTTTGCGATCTTCTGACAAGCAAAGTCAGTGGGGGGAAGCCAGATTCACATAACAATCCTGTCACTAACTTAACTGCAGTGATCCACTTAACAACTGTGGCAAGAAAAGTTGTAACATGGGGCCAAATTCACTTAACAAATGTTTCACTTAGCAACAGAAATTTTGGGCTCAATTGTGGTTGTAAGTCGAGGACTACCTGTATGGCTCCTTTCTATCCAGGAGGCCAAGACATGGTGGGGAGCAGGAAGACGTCTCAAGCTAAAACCCTAGAAATCCTTTGTTGCCAAAATGATTCGCCAGGCTGCATTTCTGATAGAACTGAACAAACACAGATTTTATCCTTGTGGTTTCTGGCAGAACATTTTAAAATGCCAAAAGGAAGCATATTTAGGGAATGCTGTTGTTTCATCCCACAGTCTTTCCTGAAAGTAATTTCCCCTCCATCTGGGAGACAAATGGCTTCTTTGAATGTTTTTAAATGGCTTCTGTCTGGCTCAATTAGAAGACATGCTGTGGTGTTATCATGTGTGTGTGTGTGTGTGTGTGTGAACACCTTACCCCATAATACCACTGATTGCTTTTCTTTCCTTGCAGTCAACAACAAATATGGCTTGAAATGCAAGAACTGCAAAACTCACATCCATCATCACTGCCAAAGTTATGTGGAATTTCAGCGCTGTTTTGGCAAAATAGTAAGTGCCTTTTCTGGGCCTCAGTGCCCAGAATGTAATTGCCCTCTGCCAATTGCTATCTGGTTCTTTGCTTGCTCCATTAGACATGTAGAAAATCTTTTTTTTTCCAGAAAGGCATGCTACTTTGAAAACAGAAGGATTTTTTCAGTATTTTTTTTTAATCAAAGTATAACAAAAGCGGTATGCTCAAGAACCTGTCTTTTTCAGGCTACACTGGGTGAGCACAGCTAGAATATAATTAGCTGAAATTGGTTTTTTGTGTTATTATCACTGGATCCAGGTTGGGAGCAGGTATATGTAGCTGAGGTTAATACATTTTAATTAGCAAAACTGAGAATATTGCAAGAGTGTCTTTTAAAGGAACGAGGAAACAAAAGCCATTTAATTTGGTTTTGGATCCATAGTATTTGATGATTGAACAAAATCTATATCATGAAGTCTGTAGGATGGCTACCAATAAGAAACTTAAAAGAATTTATTTATTTAAAACACTGATATGATGACCTATCTTATAAAAAACTTTGGACAGTTCCCAATCAAAAATGAAAACAACATAAAAAACCATGTTAAGACAGTAAAAACTCAGTGCATTAAAAACAAAAACAAAAATGATGCCAGGTCAAATTTCCAATATTCAGTCCCCTGGTCTTATCAGGATGCTTGTGGGAAAAATCAAGTCCAGTGCTTTACAGAAGGCTAGGAGGATAGAAGCCTGCCAAATTTCAGAGGGAAGAGTGTTCCATTGGCAGCGGCTGCCGTGGAGAAGGCATACTTCCAAGCTCCCATCAGATGGCAATATTTAAGGGAAGGGATTAAGAGTATGCATACTCTTTATCTGATTTGGTAAGACAAGTAGATGAGCTTAGAGAAAGGCGGTTTTTCAGTTAATCTGGCCCTGTGCCATATAGGGCTTTAAAGGTGATGACTAGCACCTTGATTTGCATCCAGAAAGTATTTGGAAGCTCACGCAACAGAGGTGTTTCATGGAAAAACCTAGTGCAGGGGTAGACAACCTTGGCTCTTTTATGACTCGTGGACTTCAACTCCCAGAATTCCTGAGCCAGCCATGCTGAGGGGAAAGGGAGAGGTTTCCAAGCTGAGCCATGCTGGCTCAGGAATTCTGGGAGTTGAAGTCCACGAGTCATAAAATAGCCAAGGTTACCTAGCCCTGACCTAGGCGCACCCATCACCCTGTGCATTGCCACGTTCTGCACCAGCGGAAGTTTCTGGGAGCTGACCAAAGCATGAGTAACCATGAGCAAGGCCTCCTGATCCAGGAAAGGGTGTAATTGGTACACTGGATGACTCTGTGCAAAAGCCCCTCTAGCCACTGCTGCCACCTGCTCTTCAAGCAGAAGCTATGAATCCAGGAGGCCCCCGGATTTCACACCAAATCAGTTTGGAAAAGTGCCACCCCGTCCAGAGTTAAAGATGGTACTCTGGGGGGGGGCTCTAGGGGGCCAAAATCCCATAGCCAGTCTTTCCTGTCTGGGTTGAGTCGGAGCTAGTTCCTTCCCACGAAGTTTGTATTTAGGAAAACGGAATGACAGAAACCAACAGATCTCAAGCCAGATAGAATTGTTACATGAGCATGGAACTTGTGTCTCTGGTGCTCAAGGTTGGGAAAAGAATGGCCAACAATCTGTGGACTAGACAAAGTGAGAAGGAAACTCCTAAAATTTAACCCTGGAATTTAGATATGCACTTAGACATGGGGTTTGATTCCTGTGTACTGCAGCTCTACCTGCAATAAGGCCTTTTATTCAGCCATGCTCTATTTGTGAAGTCTCTGATTATTACTGGACATGACTGAGTTTCTGAAGAGTTGATCTCAGTGGCTGTGCCCGGTAAATATGCCAGGAAATCATTCCCAAAACTTGACCATGGGGAGCAGATTGCTGTTTCCTCGCTGCTATGGTTTGTGTGTGTGTGTGTGTGTGTGTATGTGTGTGTTTCTGTTTTGATTCCTGGCAACTGCCTAGGAAAGTTCCTGCAGTTTTATTGGCAAAGTTTCAGAAATGGTTAGCTCTTGCTTCTTTCCTAAGGCCGAGAGAGAAGGATTGGCCCAATGTCACCCAACTGGCTTCATGCCTAAGGCAGGACTAGAACTCATGGTCCCTTACCTGATACCTTAACCACTATATCAAACTGCCTCTCTGCTGCTAGTAAGTGAGAAACAACAAACCTGGGTAAGAGCCAAGAACATAGCTTCTTTCCTCCACAACAGTTTTGTATGTGGTGGCATTAATGGATGAATTTGTACGTTGTAACTTTACTCATCAGCTCTGCTTGCCTTGAAGTCTCTCAATGATTACATCAGGGGTAGTCAACCTTGGCTCTTTTATGACTCGTGGACTTCAACTCCCAGAATTCCTGAGCCAGCTAAGCTGGCTCAGGAATTCTGGGAATTGAAGTCCACGAGTCATAAAAGAGCCAAGGTTGACTACCCCTGGATTACATGAAAGAGCTGCCATTTTTATCTTGCATCATTTTTTCTTGCATTTATATCCGGTGTTGTTGTTGGTACCTGATCCAAATCAACCCTGGGGTCTATGGTGCTGCAAGAATGTTAAGTAGAGCACCTTGATTTAAGAGCTAGTTTGCTACACTTGTTCTACATGGATAAAATAATGCACAATCTGAATATTGATCTCTGGAAGTGGCTGTCTCAAATAGATGTATGTCATTGCTTCTCTATGTGCCAGAATAAAAAGTAAAAATGTGCAGTCATTACAGTGTATATAAGGATTACATTATTTTTCAACTGGAAATTATTCTTGTGGGAGAAAAAGTACACTTATTGGTCCTACAATGGACTTCATACTTTTTGAAAAACGGATTCTAATTCTTAGTGTAGATTCAGTGCATTGCCTTTGATAGATTGAAGCCACAATTCCCTAACTGCCGAATTGGAGGAGAGCAGTGGGTAAGCTAACAAATTACACAGTATTTTTGTATATTATTAAAAGCTGAAGCCGCTAGTAACATATTCTTTATAAATAGTTTTATACTAAACGTTCAGCTATGAACATTTTTCACGTATTTGGAGGAGGCCAAATGGTCCATTGGAAAATAGCTCCCCCCCCCCTTTTTTCCAGTATTATAGGCAGTCATTTGAGGTGCCATTTTTTTCCTGTGACCTTAGCCAGTCAGGGATCACAGTGAATCAGATGACATAAATGAGAACAAACATAACTGAGACACTCTTAGTTTAGAACAACAGCACAGATCATATGGGTGAAGCCAGTCAATTAGTTTCTCTTTAGCAGGTCCAATCAATAATTCCTGAATATTGAGATGCAAAAAAACAAAACAAAACAAAAAAACCAGCTGCAACCAGGGCTCTTCTCTTTCTAATTTGGGATTTCGCAATACTGTAGTCTCCATATTGCAGAAATCTTTTTCAAGCGCAACACTTAAGTCTAAAAGAATAAAATACCCAGGGCTGCTCTACTTAAGTTGACTAGAAGTAGGCATCAATAATTTTTGTCCTAGAAAAGGGGAAAAAATAAAATTAAACTCTACTGAATACACGCAATGAATTAATATTCCATGCATTTAATGACTTCCCATTTCCATCGCCCTGAAAACTATAATAAAGTGTCAAGTTTAGGAAAGGCTTTAGAGGCTACTGCCAAAGCTTTGGAAGCATTGGCATTTTTGATAAATCAGCAGAAGAATTCTTTTTGCATCTTATGAAAATGTTTGCCACATAGTGTTATTTATAAAACAAGCATTAGACTAAGGCTAGAGATTCTTTTCAAGGATAATAGCTGACTCTGTCACCAAGCTCCATCATTTGGGAGAAAAATAGGTCCCCTTTTTCCAATGTTCTTGACTGTGTATAATCTTTACTCTTCAGCCTCCAGGTTTCCGCCGTGCTTACAGCTCTCCGTTGTACAGTGCCCAACAACTCTCAGGTGGTAAGTCAGCCATCCAGTAGGACTTTAGCTCTTGGTCACCCATCCTCAGAAACATCTTTGTAACCTTTATAACTTTTTTGGGTTTATTTCACAGCTAACCGAAATGATCCTGTCTTCGATACCCTACGGTCAGGTGTCATCATGGCAAACAAGGAGCGCAAGAAAGGGCAGGATAACAAAAAAAATGTAGGAAGCCAGTGTGATGAAACATCACAACATAAAAGGGTGGTGCATAAGGGGTGGTGCATAAGGTGGTGCATAAGGGGTGGTGCATAAGGTGGTGCAAAAGGGTGGTGCATAAGGGGCTATCCGAGCTGGAATAATGGATGAAGATGGAAGTAATTCTAAAGCTAACATTGGCAACATGTAGCATTCCAGATAGTTCTAGACTACAACTCTCCATTACTCATATTGGCTGGGCAAGTGACATGAGTCTTACCCCAGTGAAATCTGGAAGGCTATATTTTCATCACCTTCATTTAAAGTACTTAAAATATTCAACGATTCCTCTCCTCCTCTCTTTAAGTTCATGTTACAAGGCACTAATCTGCCATCCAGAATCTCTTGATGCTGGGAACTCTGCATTCTACTGCACCATTGAACTTGTATCATTGTATTCAGAAACAAAGGATGTGCATTCTATGGTAGACCTTTTCCATAGTACCTCTGCACTATGGAATAAATTGCTTCTATAGATAACCTTGGGTTCTACCTTTCTGTGACTTCAGAATATGTTCAAAACCATTCATTTCTAATATGCCTGTGCCCCTAGGCAAGGGGTAGGCAACCTTGGCTCTTTTATGACTCGTGGACTTCAGCTCCCAGAATTCCTGAGCCAGCCACAAGTCATAAAAGTGCCAAGGATGCCTATCCCTGGTCTAGGTTCTCATTTTATTGGCCTCGGAAGGATGTAAGGCTGAGTCAAACTCCTGGCAGTGGAATGCAGAATTAACCTATAATACTGAATTGGCTGGCTCAGGAATTCTGGGAGTTGAAGCCCACGAGTCATAAAAGAGCCAAGGTTGCCTACCCCTGCCCTAGGCAATCATCTAGTCTCAAGTTTGAAGTTTAGTGTAGGTAAAGGATAGGAGTTGGTCAGTATTGTATTTTATTTGTGCACTGTCCTAAGTTTATTGATTGAGGTGGCATGTAAATACCGTCAAATAAATATTTCCTGATATATTTTCCTTCCTACATTTTAGCCTTTGGCTGCCATGATGGAAGAAGAAACAGAAGCCCCCAAACCAGAAAGTGACAAACCAGAGGGAGGTAAGTGTTAACAGACTTCAGAAAATCTATTGTCTCTGGGATCCAGAGTCCAAATATTTGTAAAGCAAGTGTGGTTCAAGCAAACAACGTACAAAAGAAGCAAGAAGATGGCTGAAAAGAAAGGAAACCCTGGTGCTCACAAATTCAAACCTTTTGCCTTGTGCCATCTCAGAGGAGGCAACTGACAGCTCTCCAGATGTTGCTCAACTGTAGCCAGGTGTGAGTCTGCTTACCTTTTTGAGTGAAGTTCATCTAGGTCAGGGGTGTCAAACTCAATTTCATTGAGGGCCGCATCAGCATTGTAGTTGCCTTTGGGGGGCTGGGTGGGTGTGGCCAGGGTGGGTGTGGCCTACTGGGTGGACATGGAGGGAGTGGGTGTGGCCTACTGGGTGGGCATGGCCAGCTCTACATTGTTCGCATCAATGGTGTCTATGGGGGCCTGGGCAGGAGTGGGACAGATCTGAGTGTCTCTGGCAGAAGGGGGTGGGACCAGGGCAAATGCCAAGGCATGGTCCACTGGAGGAACCTCACTGTTCCTCTCAGGCCATATGGGGGGGGGGGCTGGATGGTGATGCGGGCTGCCCGGAGCCCTGGGCAGCAGAGGTCAAATGCCCAGCCTGGCCCTCGAGCACCTGTGGCACCAAGCCCAGCCCCACTTCCCCAAGGGGGCGCCCAGCTGCACTTACCTCTTCCTCAAGGCTGCTGCTGCTGTGCTTGCTCTCCTTAGCCAGGTTGTTCATATGGGTACCAAGGCAAAGTCAGAGGGAGACTGAATGTGTTTCAGCATAGATGGCCACCACAAAATTATACATTGGCTCCCAGTCGGCTGGCCGGCCGGCCGGCCTAGGCCAGGGCGAAGGCAGTGGGGGCCATTCCCTCAATGTTTCCAGGATGGCTTCGCGGGCCACATGAAACCACTTCATGAGCCTCATCCGGCCCCTGGGCCTTGTGTTTGACATGTCTGCCCTAGGTGCTGCCTGTTGGCCAAGCTTTATCCTTTAACTAGAAAATGCAAATATAACACTGAAATGAATGTAATGAATCAAGCTCTCACACCCACACAAAAGAACAGCTAAAGTTGTGACTGCTATAAGCAGGGAAAGCAAGGCAGACTAATACAGGAAAAGCAGAGACGGAGGGGTGGGTGTTAATTTATGAATAACTTCCTTTTTAGGCCTAGAAAAAAAAAAACCTAGGAAAATGGTGGGATTTTATTTTCAATGCCCTGGGAGAAGGGAACCTGTCTGAATTCTGCTTTCCTCCATATTTCATCCCATCTGAATGCAGATTTCGTTTGCTTGCTTGTTTGTTTTGATTCCAGGAAATCCAGAGGGACAGAAAGCAGAGAAGAATACCCCGGATGACAAGGTGCTTGCCTCTTACTCTTTGCATGGGAGAGGGGAAGAGGGAGAGAACGTGCTTGCCCGTTTCCAGATTGAACACAATGACCACCTGCTTTCTTGTCTCCAAATCCTACAACAGGGGTCTTCAAACTTGGCCCTTTTATGACTTGTGGACTTCAACTCCCAGAATTCCTCAGCCAGGCACGCTGGCTGAGGAATTCTGGGAGTTGAAGTCCACAAGTCATAAAAGGGCCAAGTTTGAAGACCCCTGTCCTACAAGTTTGTGATGCTGTTGCAAGTCACTTTTCTTCACCTGCTGCTCTGATTATTGAATTGATTGCATGCTGGGGTTTTTTCCCTGCCTTTTCTTTTTTTCCTACACAATTCACGTTAGTAGAAAAGATTGCATGGAGGGGGAAAAAAATAGGAAAACGGTACATAGACAAGCCACTCAACTCATGTATATGTATTCCCTCAAGGTCAGAATCTCAAGGTCGGAACTCAGTCTCTTGAGATTGAGCAAGTAAGCACAAACTCCCTGGATGCTTGCTTTCTTTCTTAAGACTTCAAATTCCCACCAATCAGATTCCACTAGTCATCCATCTACACTTAAAGAAGTTGACATACAATACATGTTGAGCATACGAACAGAATAGGTTTCAGAAAGTCTACTCTCTGATTACCTTCATGTATAATGTATAATGGAAGGGGGTGGTTTTATTACTACTTGTGCCAGATAACAAGGATTAGAAAACCTTGCGTAGGTCCACAGAAAGGCCTATGGACTCTGTTGTCTGTTGAGGTGTAAGGTTGGATAGCTACAACATTTTGAACGGCTCAGTCCTAAGATCTTGTCTGGTATCCTGCTTTCCAAGAGGTGGATTAAAATCCACTTTGGATACTCTGGGTCATATAAAGATGTTTATTTGTACACCTGTGAACAAATCTGCTTTGATTCCTTGCCCATCCTGAGACTAATTTTATAGAGGATATCTATAGAAAGGGCTTGTGTTTTGCCCAGCATTAAAGAACAAGAAACATGAGTACCTGAGAGCAAAATAAATTAGGTAATATTGTCAATACTTTATCCAGATTAGATAACTAGTATTACCTAGTTTGGTAATGAAACGACTGCAAGAAAACCATGAAGCTCAGAGAGCATCAAGGAGCCCACAGTTCAACCCTGAGCTACACATATTCTCTTCTATCGTTGACCCTAGCATGGCAGGATTACCCCAGGACAGGTTGTTACCTATATGTAAGTTTTTTGGGAAGCCCAGGGCTACAAAGTAGCTTGGAAATCCAAGATCCATTCCCGAAGGAGGCTATAGCTGCCACTTCCATAACATTGTCAAGAAAATTGCATGGATGAGTCACTAAGAGTCATGTTGGACTTGAAGGGACTTTACTTTTTTTCTTCTTTTGAACAGAGTAAGAAGCAGCAAACTGGATTCCCACAGTCTCACTACTTTATTGCACTTTATCGCTTCAAAGCCTTGGAGAAGGATGACTTGGATTTCCAGTGAGTAGCAAAATTGCCTTGTTATTATTGATTAGAACATCACCAACCTCAGTTGTTAAACCATTGCTTTATAGAAACGGATCCCAACATAGAAGTGTCTAGATTGAGTTTCTGATATATTTTGTCAAAGTCATGTCAGTAGAAGGGAGTGTAGTCTCCGGGCTTCAGAGACCGAGGAGTAACCTCTGGAGTAATATATGGAATTTGTAACCTATGGGGCATGGAGTTAAAATGTAACATATGAAAACAGTCTCTGAACAAGTCATTGATAACAAGTGATTTGGAACTCAAAGCTTTGCTGAGCTGGCTTCACATTAATGTAAAGAGTAATGTGAGAATGCTGAGAACTCAAATAAAACATCAAGACATAATTTGTCCTGAAGGAAGTTTCCTTATTCAGGAATTCCAAAGCCCTGTGGGATATCATTGCTATATCCCTCTTTTTTTAAACAATATTTTATTGAGTTTATATAGATAAGGGAAAATTAGGAACAATATGGGTATGGTAAGNTCCGGAGGAGTACCCAATTTCGCTCTCCCGAGATGAAGGGAGAGCTTTTGGGACTCTACTCCTATCCAGGAGTACTCACCTCGACCCCTTCTCCCGGGGCACAAGGTTCCAAGCCGCTGAACAGCTGCTGACCGCTGTTCATGCTGGCTCTGACGCCTTCCCAAGCGGACGGCTCCGAAAAGAGCCGCCATCGGCGCGCTGTCCCACCGGAAGTCCCGCCATCCAGAATCTCTTGATGCTGGGAACTCTGCATTCTACTGCACCATTGAACTTGTATCATTGTATTCAGAAACAAAGGATGTGCATTCTATGGTAGACCTTTTCCATAGTACCTCTGCACTATGGAATAAATTGCTTCTATAGATAACCTTGGGTTCTACCTTTCTGTGACTTCAGAATATGTTCAAAACCATTCATTTCTAATATGCCTGTGCCCCTAGGCAAGGGGTAGGCAACCTTGGCTCTTTTATGACTCGTGGACTTCAGCTCCCAGAATTCCTGAGCCAGCCACGAGTCATAAAAGTGCCAAGGATGCCTATCCCTGGTCTAGGTTCTCATTTTATTGGCCTCGGAAGGATGTAAGGCTGAGTCAAACTCCTGGCAGTGGAATGCAGAATTAACCTATAATACTGAATTGGCTGGCTCAGGAATTCTGGGAGTTGAAGTCCACGAGTCATAAAAGAGCCAAGGTTGCCTACCCCTGCCCTAGGCAATCATCTATTCTCAAGTTTGAAGTTTAGTGTAGGTAAAGGATAGGAGTTGGTCAGTATTGTATTTTATTTGTGCACTGTCCTAAGTTTATTGATTGAGGTGGCATGTAAATACCGTCAAATAAATATTTCCTGATATATTTTCCTTCCTACATTTTAGCCTTTGGCTGCCATGATGGAAGAAGAAACAGAAGCCCCCAAACCAGAAAGTGACAAACCAGAGGGAGGTAAGTGTTAATAGATTTCAGAAAATCTATTGTCTCTGGGATCCAGAGTCCAAATATTTGTAAAGCAAATGTGGTTCAAGCAAACAACGTACAAAAGAAGCAAGAAGATGGCTGAAAAGAAAGGAAACCCTGGTGCTCACAAATTCAAACCTTTTGCCTTGTGCCATCTTAGGGGAGGCAACTGACAGCTCTCCAGATGTTGCTCAACTGTAGCCAGGTGTGAGTCTGCTTACCTTTTTGAGTGAAGTTCATCTAGGTCAGGGGTGTCAAACTCAATTTCATTGAGGGCCGCATCAGCATTGCAGTTGCCCTTAGGGGGCTGGGTGGGTGTGGCCTACTGGGTGGACATGGAGGGAGTGGGTGTGGCCTACTGGGTGGGCATGGCCAGCTCTACATTGTTCGCATCAATGGTGTCTGTGGGGGCCTGGGCAGGAGTGGGACAGATCTGAGTGTCTCTGGCAGAAGGGGGTGGGACCAGGGCAAATGCCAAGGCATGGTCCACTGGAGGAGCCTCACTGTTCCTCTCAGGCCATATGGGGGGGGGGGCTGGATGGTGATGCGGGCTGCCCGGAGCCCTGGGCAGCAGAGGTCAAATGCCCAGCCTGGCCCTCGAGCACCTGTGGCACCAAGCCCAGCCCCACTTCCCCAAGGGGGCGCCCAGCTGCACTTACCTCTTCCTCAAGGCTGCTGCTGCTGTGCTTGGTCTCCTTAGCCAGGTTGTTCATATGGGTACCAGGGCAAAGTCAGAGGGAGACTGAATGTGTTTCAGCATAGATGGCCACCACAAAATTATACATTGGCTCCTAGTCAGCCGGCTGGCCGGCCGGCCTAGGCCAAGGCGAAGGCAGTGGGGGCCATTCCCTCACTGTTTCCAGGATGGCTTCGCGGGCCACATGAAACCACTTCATGAGCCTCATCCGGCCCCTGGGCCTTGTGTTTGACATGTCTGCCCTAGGTGCTGCCTGTTGGCCAAGCTTTATCCTTTAACTAGAAAATGCAAATATAACACTGAAATGAATGTAATGAATCAAGCTCTCACACCCACACAAAAGAACAGCTAAAGTTGTGACTGCTATAAGCAGGGAAAGCAAGGCAGACTAATACAGGAAAAGCAGAGACGGAGGGGTGGGTGTTAATTTATGAATAACTTCCTTTTTAGGCCTAGAAAAAAAAAACCTAGGAAAATGGTGGGATTTTATTTTCAATGCCCTGGGAGAAGGGAACCTGTCTGAATTCTGCTTTCCTCCATATTTCATCCCATCTGAATGCAGATTTCGTTTGCTTGCTTGTTTGTTTTGATTCCAGGAAATCCAGAGGGACAGAAAGCAGAGAAGAATACCCCGGATGACAAGGTGCTTGCCTCTTACTCTTTGCATGGGAGAGGGGAAGAGGGAGAGAACGTGCTTGCCCGTTTCCAGATTGAACACAATGAATATCTGCTTTCATGTCTCCAAATCCTACAACAGGGGTCTTCAGAACTGGCCCTTTTATGACTTATGGACTTCAATTCCCAGAATTCCTCAGCCAGGCACGCTGGCTGAGGAATTCTGGGAGTTGAAGTCCACAAGTCATAAAAGGGCCAAGTTTGAAGACCCCTGTCCTACAAGTTTGTGATGCTGTTGCAAGTCACTTTTCTTCACCTGCTGCTCTGATTATTGAATTGATTGCATGCTGGGGTTTTTTTCCTGCCTTTTCTTTTTTCCTACACAATTCACGTTAGTAGAAAAGATTGCATGGAGGGGGAAAAAATAGGAAAACGGTACATAGACAAGCCACTCAACTCATGTATATGTATTCCCTCAAGGTCAGAATCTCAAGGTCGGAACTCAGTCTCTTGAGATTGAGCAAGTAAGCACAAACTCCCTGGATGCTTGCTTGCTTTCCTAAGGCTTCAAATTCCCACCAATCAGATTCCACTAGTCATCCATCTACACTTAAAGAAGTTGACATACAATACATGTTGAGCATACGAACAGAATAGGTTTCAGAAAGTCTACTCTCTGATTACCTTCATGTATAATGTATAATGGAAGGGGGTGGCTTTATTACTACTTGTGCCAGATAACAAGGATTAGAAAACCTTGCGTAGGTCCACAGAAAGGCCTATGGACTCTGTTGTCTGTTGAGGTGTAAGGTTGGATAGCTACAACATTTTGAATGGCTCAGTCCTAAGATCTTGCCTGGTATCCTGCTTTCCAAGAGGTGGATTAAAATCCACTTTGGATACTCTGGGTCATATAAAGATGTTTATTTGTACACCTGTGAACAAATCTGCTTTGATTCCTTGCCCATCCTGAGACTAATTTTATAGAGGATATCTATAGAAAGGGCTTGTGTTTTGCCCAGCATTAAAGAACAAGAAACATGAGTACCTGAGAGCAAAATAAATTAGGTAATATTGCCAATACTTTATCCAGATTAGATAACTAGTATTACCTAGTTTGGTAATGAAACGACTGCAAGAAAACCATGAAGCTCAGAGAGCATCAAGGAGCCCACAGTTCAACCCTGAGCTACACATATTCTCTTCTATCGTTGACCCTAGCATGGCAGGATTACCCCAGGACAGGTTATTACCTATATGTAAGTTTTTGGGGAAGCCCAAGGCTACAAATTAGCTTGGAAATCCAAGATCCATTCCGGAAGGAGGCTATAGTTGCCACTTCCATAACATTGTCAAGAAAATTGCATGGATGAGTCACTAAGAGTCATGTTGGACTTGAAGGGACTTTACTTTTTTTCTTCTTTTGAACAGAGTAAGAAGCAGCAAACTGGATTCCCACAGTCTCACTACTTTATTGCACTTTATCGCTTCAAAGCCTTGGAGAAGGATGACTTGGATTTCCAGTGAGTAGCAAAATTGCCTTGTTATTATTGATTAGAACATCAACAACCTCAGTTGTTAAACCATTGCTTTATAGAAACGGATCCCAACATAGAAGTGTCTAGATTGAGTTTCTGATATATTTTGTCAAAGTCATGTCAGTAGAAGGGAGTGTAGTCTCCGGGCTTCAGAGACCGAGGAGTAACCTCTGGAGTAATATATGGAATTTGTAACCTATGGGGCATGGAGTTAAAATGTAACATATGAAAACAGTCTCTGAACAAGTCATTGATAACAAGTGATTTGGAACTCAAAGCTTTGCTGAGCTGGTTTTACATTAATGTAAAGAGTAATGTGAGAATGCTGAGAACTCAAATAAAACATCAAGACATAATTTGTCCTGAAGGAAGTTTCCTTATTCAGGAATTCCAAAGCCCTGTGGGATATCATTGCTATATCCCTCTTTTTTTAAACAATATTTTATTGAGTTTATATAGATAAGGGAAAATTAGGAACAATATGGGTATGGTAAG
>NW_015386759.1:291250-297705 GCF_001527695.2 Protobothrops mucrosquamatus
CACATAATTAGGAACAAGCATTTTAAAAAATAGAGTCCTGACACAAACATGTGAAATCCAGGACTTTCTGTGGTACTTTCTTCCTAAGATTTGGGAATGGGGGGAAGTTGGAGGGGGGGGAAGAGTTTGTTTGGGAACTCTGCTACAAATGTTTGGATGTGTCCTGCTTCAACATTGTATGAAACTCTACCGCTAGTTTTTGGCAGCTGCAGTCAGGGAAGGGTCAAAAATTAAATAATATCACTAAGGTGCCCAACCAAAGAGGGTGGGACCTCAGAAAATCCTATTTCCACCTCCTTTGTACTATTATCTAAATCAGGGGTCCTCAAACTTGGCCCTTTTATGACTTGTGGACTTCAACTCCCAGAATTCCTCAACCAGCGTGCCTGGCTGAGGAATTCTAGGAGTTGAAGTCCACAAATCATAAAAGGGCCAAGTTTGAAGATCCCTGATCTAAATCATATGCCCTCCCCCGCTTTTAAAAATACGTTTAGTCCAGTCTCTGACCCTCAGTAGGCTGCCTTCTCCACCACAAAACCCATAAATCCATCCTCTGTCAATAAAATATTATGAATTACAATGTTAAGAACTGTACATTTTCATGAAAGGATTCAAAGAAATTATTAATATTAATTTTGTATTTTTCCTTTTGAAATATTTTCTTTTTAAACATTCATTTATTTTCCCTCACAATATTTTTTAAATGTCCCCCATTTAGAACATGTAAGTTACTTACTGTCCTGAAAATGGCTTAATGAGCAGTTATTGATGTCAGTTTTGAGGAATGAGGATAATTAAAATATATCATGTTGGCAAGAGCTAATGTTCCAAAATATTCGTTATTTGTCTCTTCCTCCTTTTTTAAAGAGCAAAAGTGTATTTATATGTTGAAGGAGAGAATCACTGCAAATTGCCAATTTTCCTCTCTGATTTTTTTGGACCAACCCCCCCCCCACACTCATGTTACTCCTATCTTATTTCATGGTGATAGAATTGGGAATTTGGGGGGGCAGGTTATTTCTTTATAAAGTAACTTCATGCATGAACCTCCTAGGGGAAGAAAATTGGGGAGATTGGAGAAAAAATTGGATACTTTCCACCCAACTTCATTATCCGAGTGCGTGCAGGAGAACGTGTGCATAAGGTCATGAGGTCCTTCGTGGGCAACAAAGAAATCGGTCAGATTACATTAAAAAAGGATCAGGTATGTACGTCTCTTTGAAGTACTTCATTCAGACATAAATAAATGCCCCCCTCTCCACACTATTCTGAACAGCCAAAACAATGCTAACGTTAGTAATGTTTCCACCCTGAGCTGAAAGATCCCATTCACCGGAAAATTGCCACATATTTCCCCACAAATTGGTCTTATATCCCATCCTTTCTGGCAGACAATTTAAAAGTTAAGTAAACAAATGTTACAATACGGTAATAGCTTCTCTTTTTTTCCTGCCAATTCTTTCTGAAACTGAGGAGTGGGGTTTTCGTTGAGTTTTCTGATAATTATCACCTAAGCAAGAGCTAGGAGCAGAAGAGTTTCTGATCACTCTTAGATTTATACTGAGTATCTGGGGAATCTGGGGTACACAATCGTTATAAAACCCAGCATTTTTTAACACTTCATCTAAATAACATTCAGCCCCCAAGCAATTCTAAGTTTTCTCTAACCTCTGGTCATGTGCTACTTATTAGTAGTTTCCCCCCCCCCACTCCTCCCTTTCTCCTTCCCTCCACATAAATTCTACAAGAACTCCTTCCTAGAAAAATGGCAACCTACTTGGGGATTCTGCCTCATCTAACTTCTCTTATCCATTTATAGATTGTGGTGCAGAAAGGAGAGGAGCTGAATGGGTATGTCAAAGTCTACACTGGCCGCAAAGTGGGGCTCTTTCCCGTTGACTTCTTGCAGGAGATCTGAGGTCCAACCCTGGCAATTCACAAGGGTTTCATACCCAAGGCCAGAGTGTTTTTAAGTGTTCATTGCCAGCTGCCAACGCCTCTCTGCAAGGAAGCTGCGTTCTGCAGGTCTGTGGTCCAAGAACTAAGACATCACACGAAGAAGGCCTGTGTCAGTGAGCCAGGATTCAAGGCAAGAAGCATACCTATCTGCCACCGGAGAGGACTCCGTGCTTCTCTTGAACTCTGCAATTTGCTGCTGGCAGATTCCAGAACAGGCTCAGCCGTTGTCCCTTTATGATCTTGCCATGGAGGGATGTGGCCAAAGCTGCTCTACTTCTTGTCTGCAAAGAAAGTAGCGATTGGACAGATTGATTGACAGAACTGACAAAGAGTTACTGTTAGGTTGCACTAACATGTGCATGGATTTACTTCAGGATATGACTGTCCCTTTGCTGGCAGAGGGGGAGCCTGGCTCCTAGTTTACTTGGATGGCTTAGATTCAATTATGTTTTGCCAATATCTGTTGCCCTTTTCTATCCCTCATTGGTCTATCTGTGCTGATATAAAGCAGCAAGTTTCTGGATTAATAGAGGAGAATATTGGTAGCTCAGGCTTGAAATGAGGCGTCCTTAGCGCTCTCTGAGCTTTTTTTTTTTTTTTTTGCAGATATTTCATTACGCAAACTAGATAACATCATCAGTTGTAGCACCGATGATGTTACCTAGTTTGGGTAATGAAACATCTGCAAGAAAACAACCAAGCTCAGAAACTTCCAAGGACTCCTCAGTTTCTGTATTTGCTGTGAGTTGCTGGCTGGGAGGCTATGAAATTGTTCTGCTCCCTTAAATTGTACTGATACTTATATGACTCTTGTTATCCTCTTCCATATTTTTTTTTTTTTTGTGCCTTCAAATTATTGTCGATTCCTTGCAACTGCCTGGACTAGTCCCTGCATTTTACGTGGCAGGATTTTTCAGAAGTAACTTGCCCTTGCCTGCTTCCTAGGGTGGAAAGAGAGTCACTGGCCCAAGGTCACTGGCCCAAGGTCACCGGCCCAAGGTCACTCAGCTGGCTTTATGCCTAAAGTGGGACTAGAACTTACAGCCTCCTGGTTCCTAGCCTGATGCTTTAACCTAGGGGTCTTCAAACCTGGCCCTTTTATGACTTGTGGACTTCAACTCCCAGAATTCCTCAGCCAGGCATGCTGGCTAAGGAATTCTGGGAGTTGAAGTCCACAAGTCATAAAAGGGCCAAGTTTGAAGACCCCCTGCTTTAAGCAGTGCACCAAACTGGCTCTTGTCCTCTTCCACTACTTTCCTTCTATTGTGAAATTATGGCTGGTCACACAGTAGCCAGATGTTTAGATTGCATTTCGCGTTTTTGTCCATCTATTGCATCTTTCCCAAGGATCTGGGATAGGCAGAGGTAATTGTTTAAAAAGGATTTAAGGATATTGTTGCAATGTATGTGTGCCTTTTGCAATTGATGGTGATTTTGTCAATGCTGATGACATTCAACCGGTGCTCCAGATGTTTTGGAATTACTCCCAAGGCGCCTGTTATTATTGTTACCATCTTTGCTTTCTTTTGGCATAGTTGTTCTACATATATTTACAGGTCTTTATATTTTGTGATTTTCCTCTACTTCTTTCTCTTCTCTTCTGCCGTTTCCAGGTACTGCAATATCCACTATCCAGACTTTTTTGTCACTATTATTTTGCACTGTCCCTTTCTATATCCTCTTCTGCCTCTAGTTATGAAAGAGATCTGATGTGCTACATGTTCTTATTTTAAGCAGCATTTCTGCTGCCATGCCTTTGTTTGCTTATATGATACGAGCATGCAAAATTCCTAAAAGCTGGAGCTCAGTAAAGTGGGGAAACTACTTGGTTGTCAAAAGGCCACTGACTGATCTGTATCTTGCTCCCAGGATTTTCATGCAAAATGGAAAGAGGTCTAAACTCAAAATTCATCTGGAACAGACAAATCTTTAGTAAAGGCGGAAACGTGAAAATAACGTTTCATTAGGTTGTATTTTTAATGTTTGAAACTGCCTTACTGAACACTCCATCTCATAAGGGACTGGAGAAAAAGCTCTTTTTCTCCTTTCTCAGATCACTGGAGGCAATTATTCAGGAGACCCTATAAATCAGGGTAGCAAATTGGTTGCTTTCCAGGCATTTTGGATTACAATTGGACTATCATAAAGACAACATGGTCAATAGCCAAGGAATTATAGCTAGATACCTATCAAGTGATGCATTTTAGTGTCCGGAATAGTGTGTATATTTAGTTCATGATAGCTACAGCTCTTTACTTTATCCTCTCAGTTTACTCTGCCTGTTCATACCTTGCAGAGTAATTCGTACATGCTCTTGTGCACAATTCTCATATGCTAGGAATTCCTTGTACACTGACACACTCAAACTTACGTTCACGAAAAAGTCAAGCTAAATAAATTTATGCTCGTGTTTCCTAAACCTTGCTATCAACCCCCTTTACATCATACTTGGGTTTTATATGCATTTGGGTATCTGCATGTATAACTGCAAGCGGTTTCATATTTCCTGTAAATCAGTAGGATGTTGCTAAGGTAGCAATGCTGCCTGTTTCTCACTTTAATGTTCTCATCCCATGGCCCTGTATCTGCAGTTTCCCTTGTGATTTCTATGCCTCTGTATTTATTGCAGACTGCACAACTACCAATTTAATATGTGTGATTTGTTTTCTGATTTTGATTTCTTTCTTTCTTTCTTTCTTTCTTTCTTTCTTTCTTTCTTTCTTTCTTTCTTTCTTTCTTTCTTTCTTTCTTTCTTTCTTTCTTTCTTTCTTTCTTTGTCTGTCTGTCTGTCTTCTACTTTTGTTTCATACTTTCCTTGTATTTCATGGTTCATCCAGTGTCTCCCAGATGGAGCTAATGCATCCACAAAATTCTATTTATTAATTTGTTTTCCTGCCCAAATAGTACTAACTTTTTCCTTTTAACCCAACCCCATTGTCATTTTTACTCTACAATTAGATGTTATAGTTTTGGGAGCTAGTCTACTCTACTCAACAGCTTATAATTTGAGCCAGCCCTGATGTGTTTCCAAATAGAGAATTGTAAAAATGAGTAATAATGTTTTGGATCTGGATTTCTGGATTTGCTACTTCTGGGCCCACGTGGTGCAGACCCAACTCCTATAAACCCATGTTTATGGAAACGTGAACTAACTGCATCTCAATAGGAAAGCTTGAAATATCTTCATTAATAAGAAAAGATTGCTTAGCGAGAACAAAAAAAATTCTAGTGTGTCTCAGAAGGAAAAATATATGGAAGTCAGCTAAATTAGGGGTCCCCTACTCTCGGGCTGTGGCCTGTTTGGAACTGGGCTGTGTGAATGACGGGCTGGCGCACATGCACACAGCTTGAGTTGCAGGAGCAGTGGGCCAGGGCACATGTACACAAGCTCACAGCTCAACTTGTGCAAGTTGGGCTGCGCACACATGCATGTGCACGCTGGCCTGTGCAGGGTTTTTTTTCTCATAGAACACCCAGAACGGAGTTCCGGCACCTTTTTTGGATGGAACCTTGTAGGGTAGGCAAGGCGGGTTGTATGACGTGTGACAAGTTCCGGCACCTTTTTTTTTTTTTTTAGAAAAAAAGCACTGGGCCCGTGCAAGTCAAGCGGCATGCATGCGTACTGGCCTGCTGCTCATGCAGCCCGATTCCCCTCTACCCCCTTCCCCTGCCGGGCTGCCAAGCCACAAAGGTTGGGACTGCTGACCTAAATATACACCTAAAATATCACACTGGGGATTAATGGCTGGTCATTTCATGTTAAAGTCTAAAGAACAAGGCAGAAGGGTTCTACAGCTGTCATTAATATTAATCAGGGCTTTTTTTTCTCATAGAACGCCCAGAACGGAGTTCTGGCACCTTTTTTGGATGCAACCTTGTAAGGTAGGCAAGGCGGGTTGTATGACGTGTGTGAGTTGTATTAATACATTTCAGATAATTTAGGTATTATCTGAGGCTAATGAGCAATCTCTTTTCTTTTCCTTCCATACTACTTCACAATTCATTTTTGAGTTGGCAGGGCAGGACAGGGCATCTCCCACAGCAAAGTATTACTAGGTACCTGGTCTGTTAATGAAAGTGTTTTCCATCCGTCTCCTGCTGCACTGGAAATCTGTATATATATATTTTTTCTTTTGGGGGCGGCTGCCTGTGCATCTGTTACATTTCTACTTCATCCAAGGATTTCAGGGCTCAGCTATATATGGACAAAGAGAAGAAAAAGTTAGGATATAGGAATAATTTGCACTTGTTAGGATATATATACAGGAAGTGTTTGCACAAATAAGATGATTTTAAGCACAAAATAATAATAGAGAAGAATACAAAATGTTTTTGACTATATATCTCCAGCTGTCTGTCTAGAGGCATTTAGAATTGCATCAGTGGGTAATCAGGAAACTGACAGCTAAGATGGAAGTAAGTTGACAAAGGAATACAAATTGAGGATACTTCTGTCTACAACTCTATAATTAATGCAAATATCTATACCATATTGT
>NW_015386759.1:297805-310982 GCF_001527695.2 Protobothrops mucrosquamatus
TCTCTCTCTCTCTCTCTCTCTCTCTCTCTCTCTCTCTCTCTCTCTCTCTCTCTCTCTCTCTCTCTCTCTCTCTCCCTCTCTCCCTCCCTCTCTCTCTCTCTGTCTCTGTGTGTGTGTTTGTGTGTGTGTTTGAATCAATGCACTGTACAAGCAGAGAAATTTGGTGTCTAGGGTAGAATGCAACCTGCCGAGAGTTCTGATCATTGTTTATTAAAATCTCAAAGGGAAATGAGGCTGAACAAGAACGACATATGATGGATCTGTAATACGCTTAATTCTGGAAATAAAATATGCAAAAGCAGTAAACAAATGTAGAAGTTCACATAATAAGTTCATCTACAAAACCTTTGCTTTGTTAAAAGAGTTTGATTATTTGGTGATAAAAATATGCATAGTCCTGGATACAGTCTTGATATTTTTGATATACAAGGCTTCGCAAAGCAGAGGATTTTCAATAGTTTACGTATTAGCTATAGTGGGTTGGATTTGAGCATGCTGTAATCCTGCCTGATAAGGTGTATAAACCTTAGAGCCATCTTCACCAATCTTCTTCTGCCTGGATGTGTTTGGACTGCAACTTCCAGAATCCTCAACTAACAGGGATAACTGCTGGATGGGAATTTTGGACGCTATAGCGTCCAGAAGCTTTCCCCAGTCTTGATATCCATCATATATATTGACCTCATTTCCCAGAATACCTAATTTCTATGGCTTCTCTGGGAATTCTGGGAGTTGAAGCCTACTTTGTGGGAGAAACCATGACTGCAGAAGGCTGGTATAGGCTCCTTCCCTCCTTTCTTGGCTGCATTTATTTTTGGCATGCCACCTGCTTCGTCTTGCCTAGTAGAAACAGTCCAGCCAGAAGCTGTAACCCTGATTGGAATGTGTAACTGAAGATCTTGATCGGAAACTGGAGCCCTGCCCGGGGGGCTGCCATATAAAGGAGGAAAGGAGACAGGTGCCGTCCTGTGGCATGTCTGTTTTTCCGCACAGAATAAATAACTGGACAATTCATGGCCCAAAAGTTTAAAGGGGACGCAATAAGCAAGCTTTCCAGCCCCCTTCCCTCTCAAATTAATCCTAAATCTACAGCTGCCTGGTTGCCTATGGTGACCATAGTTAAGCCAGGAAAACAATTGAACAGTGACCAGCAGAGAAGACTTAAAAGTAAGGATATGTCATATAAATGTACACCTCAAGGGGGCACTCATACCCTTCAGGACTTTTCCATTAAGATTTTTGCAGGACCCTGCTTTTCAACTCTTCCCTGCTAGCTCTCATTTCTTCAATGTTAAACCTACTGAACTGTCTGTCCAGTCTACCCTATCTTATTCAGGGGCCAACAATCTGGGCAAGCAGGCAAGATCCTTTAGTATGTGTCCCTTTACCATCGCTGACAAAATCTTAAAGTTAAAAAGAAGAGGACGGAAGGGGGTTGCATGAAAACAGGAAGAAATAAAAGGTTCTCGGGAATTGTCCTCAAACTATGGACACAAGGTTCAGCCTTTCAGATTCTTCTCTGTGTTATTTGTATTTGTTTTTTTTAAAACAACAACATGAGGATCAAAAGGGCTCATTGCTTCAGCAAAAGAATGAAGTCTCTTTCATAACTCTTCCCAACCCCAGGGTGAAGCCAGCAGTGTGCTGCAGCTGCCAAAAAAGCCAACAGTGCTGGGCTGCATTAAGAGAGGGATAGAATCAAGATCACGTGAAGTGTTAATACCATTTTACAATGCCTTGGTAAGGCCACACGTGGAATACTGCATCCAGTTTTGGTCACCACGGTGTAAAAAAGATGCTGAGACTCTGTAAAGAGTACAGAGAAGTGCAACAAAGATGATTAGGGGACTGGAGGCTAAAACATATGAGGAATGGTTGCTGGAATTGGGTATGTCTAGTTTAATGAAGAGAAGGACGAGGGGGGACATGATAGCAGTGTTCCAATATCTCAGAGGCTGCCACAAAGAAGAGGGAGCCAAGCTATTTTCCAAGGTACCTGAAGGCAGGACAAGAAGCAACGGATGGAAACTAATCAAGGAGAGAAGCAACCTAGAACTAAGGAGAAACTTCCTGACAGTTAGAGCAATTAACCAGTGGAACAACCTGCCTCCAGAAGCGGTGAATGCTCCAACACTGGAGGTTTTAAGAAGAGACTGGACAGCCATTTGTCTAAAATGGTATAGGGTTTCCTGCCTGAGCAGGGGGTTGGACTCGATGACCTCCAAGGTCCCTTCCAACTTGATGATGATGATGATGAGCAGCTCCGGAGCAAAACTTCTCGGGACCCTGCTTTTTTTTAACAAAACAAAACAAAAACAAACCACATACCCAAAGGCTATGGAATATAAATTATTTTCTCAATTTCATGACAATTTTCTGGCTGCAGTCTTTGAAAAGTAAATCTTTCTGGGAAAAAAAGGCTACATTTTCCACCAGGTTTTGCAGCCTGGCCTTCTTTTCATTGTCACTGCTTAATCCTTTCACACTTCTGATTAAAGAAGGGTGAGGGAAGCATCCCCCAACTGGGCCACCCTTTTGTAGAAAGTCTGGGCATGAATTAAGGGTAGAAAATAAAGATTTGGCAAGCTATTTTAACTTAAGTTTGTAGGACTACAACTTGTCACACCAGATAAAACTTATCAGACACCTACGGTGGTTTTTTTAAATTCTTGAAATTTCCTTGTAATCAGAGGCAGATCAATGAGAATCAAGAAGCTTTCTATGCCCTAATGAGGCACCTTATACTGGGTAAGTGAATTGATTATATTGAATCAACCCCAATTTGTCCAGGTCTGGATGGGTGTTAGCAAACAGGTCTGGAGAGGAGTGTAGCTTCAAAAGAAAACAGAGCAGACACCCCCTCTGAACAGTCCGTTATGCATTTCAGACAGTGGCTGAATTTCACTACGTTTCAGGCGCAGAAGTGTTTTAATCATAGCCAAATCTTTTCTCCCAAACCTACTGTGCCTAGCCCACCTTTCACCACTGCGTAGGTGAGACTAGAGGAAATCTAATCCTATGTTTTAAGAACTAAGTATCTTGATAGCACAATGGTGCTCTATATTTTACCTTCTCTACCCTCTGATTATACCCCAGGCAATGTATTTTATAGACATGTGTACCATATTGTCCCTCTATTTCCTGTTGAAATATGGAGCACAGAAAAAGAAATAATAGTATGACAAAGAAATTAAAGGTCTACTATGAAAAAGAAAAATACCTAACTCTATCTTCCTATCTGTTCTGTTTCTCCATATTTTTCTATCTTGGCAACCCATTTTCTTGCTTTTATACCTTGCTCCGTTTATTGCCTTCCATACTTTAGACTTCTCACTTCTCTCTTTTTCAGAATGTTATCAGCTCCATCCAATCCTAACTTTTCCTTTTCTTGATCTAGTCAAGAATATATTCGATTTGCAGTTCAATTCTCATTCATTTGCCCTACATCAGTGATGGTGAACTTTTTAGAGACCGAGTGCCCAAACTGCAACCCAAAACCCACTTATGCATCGTCGGGTGCCGGGTGGGTGTGGCCCATTGGGTGGGTGTGGCCAATAGGGTGGGCGTGGCTGCAGTGGTAACAGCAGACTGGGTGGGACTAAAAAGTGCAATCAATCAATTCCAACTTTGCAAGATCTTTTTTTTTCCCACGAGAAGTTGAAATTGACTGATTAATTGAACCTTTTTTTTTGTACACAGTGGCGGAGGCCTAAAGCAAAAAGGTTTTATAAAACCCAGCTGAAGGCCTAGGACTGGAGCGACGGCGCGCGTGCTCACAGAGAGGGCTCTGAGTGCCGCCTCTGGCACCCGTGCCATAGGTTCGCCACCACTGCCCTACATGAATGGATGACCAAACCATCTCCAGGCTTCATTCATTCATAGTGGTCATTCACGTTTACATCCAGTCATCCATTCATTCTTCGCTCTATTTGATTTACCACATGCACCTATAAGTACCACTATTTTTAATTTCCTTTTTATTTCTCCTAACTTACTGAACTCTTACTTTCATATAACAAAATAGGCAAAGCACAGTCATTTTTGCTTCCTTTAATTCTCACAGCAATCCTCACAACAGACCTTCCCACCATATTTACACATTTTAAAACTTCTCTATCCATTTCCCCATCTTTGGTAAGCATTCTTTCAAAGTATTACGTTCTAATTTTCTCTCCGTTTTCCCTATCAGACATAACTACCTCGATCTTTTCTCTATTAATTTCAGATCCATATTCTCTTTGCATCATATAAGCAACCTGACATTACTGCAATTCATTTGGGTTCTCAACCAAAACCCCAGCATCCTCTACATAGAAAAATATATGTACACTCACTACCTAAATCAACACATCTCTAACAACACAAGCCCCCCTTATATACAGTATTATCCATAAATAATTAAATATCTTTGTGCTATCTTCTGTTCAGCATTAAACCAATTGATAAGCCTTCATTCTCACAAATGCCTTATTTCCTTCATACACTGCTCCTAGGATATTGAACAAGACCCTTCAGCTCTATATTTTAAAATTAAAGTGTTTACTAATTGTAATAACCAATTTTACAAGGTTAAGGATTCAAGTTCACTTCACAGCCCCTTCAAACAAAAAGGCCTGCCTGAAATCCTGGATAGAAGAATGTGCAGGACTTTGAATCCAATTGAAAAAGGTACTTCAGAGGTCAGAGGGACACACACATAGTATCTATCTGCAACATTGCATCTATTCTTAAAGCAGGCCATTCTTTTTCTGAGGACCATCAGGTAGCTGTAAAGGAATCTAGCAAAAGACACAGCTGCTTTAAAGGGTTGCTGTGTTTGTGCTCTGAAGTCCCTTTTTGGAGTCAAATCTGAAGCACTTGCAGCTTTATTAGATAACTATTATCACTCCAGGTAGAGAAACAGCAACAAAACTAAATGGACCAGGATGTAACATGGTTTAAAAACCAGCTTCTCTTGTTCTCTTGAACATCTACGGAACTTTTTTTATCTTAAGTTTCTTATTAGTTATTATTGGGGAGGGAGGGGGGAATATGACCGATGCTTGACATCTTCCTTGTCAAAAAATATTGGACACCATGGTTTGGTTTTATAATGTCTCAATTTCCTGGAATGGTGCAAAATTTCAGGGTAATCCAGAGTTCTTTAGATTTGACTTCCATTGCAGACATTGGAGCTTATAATACCCAAATTGGAGACAAATGAAAAGAAGCAGTATACTTCCTTTCCTCTAGGTAGACAACAGATCTATAACTTCCACAGATTGCCAGAGAGAACTGTTCAGTCCTCATCTAATGCTCTCTCACGCTGGGGGGGGTCTCACCTTCTGAGCTCCAGTAGCTTTTTCTGTTAAAAGAGCTGCAGAGGAAACTCCTATTCTTTCCCAGTCATTAGAAGAAACATCTACTTTACCAGCTATTAAAAAGCTAGAGCAAAACACGTGTTCTGATGAACAGTTGGGGCGGGGATTTCTTCAGTATTTGGAAAGCAAGGACTGAAGAAAACAACAAGATAGCTAAAGACACAGCGCATAAACTGAGAGTGGCTTCAAAGGTTTTCTGACAAATGGCTTATAACAGGAAGCCAAACAGCACCTTTCCAGTTTTTGATGGGACCACTAAAAGCCACTCCTCGTATCAGCCCCCTAGTCTGCCTTTTATTATTTATTATTTTATTATACAGTGTTGGCAAGGAGAGAAAGCCAGCAGTCAAGTAAGGCCTGTGTTTCAAAATATTTTCCAGTTCCCAAAGCCTGTCTTCATGAACTTGTTATCTTTGGATCTGACCGTATCTACCCCCATGCAACATCTTGAGATACCTCTGATGAAAGATTTCCTGATGAGGCCCCACGCAGCACATCTAGTGCAAAGGGAGCTTAAAATGTTAGGCCTGGCCTTTAGGGAGCATTAGGCATATTCAAGGAATTAAATAGATATTTTTTCATCTCACAATAGTTTAAGGCACAGGTGTCAAACTCGCCACGTCACGTGACGTGTTGCGACATATCACAACTTTTTTTGCATTGCCAGCAATGGGGTGGGCGCGGCTTCAGCATGATGAAACCGGCCTGCGGGCTGGCAGTTTGACAACCCCTGCGTTTAAGGCATCCATTTCATCATTAAATTATATTCGTTAACAGATTTATTTTTCCTGATTGTAAGAATAAAGGTAAAAATTGATACCTTCAACTTGTGCCTATATAAAGTTCAGACATATTCTGACCTCAATGTCACAGAGATGCAGAAAATTTTTTTTGAGTATTAGAACTCTTTTTGGGATCGGAACAGAAATAACCTATTCTACTTTGTAGCCATTAGATGGCGGGCAAGACCCTCCCAATATTTTTCAGACTCCAGACATAGCATAGGTCACTCCTTGTGGGGCCGAGGTCCAATCTGTAAGAACAGGGAAGGAAGAGGCATGCTTAATTTTTGATTCCAAGTGGAATTATTATTATCTTTGTTTAAAATTGCCAAAATTATGAGGTGAAGATTAATTGAGGAGAAGGAGAAGGAGGGAGAGGATGCAGTCCCAGCTTTTCTAGTTCCTTGTCCAGGTTCTAGGTTTTTTCCCGCTTGCTATGGGGCACAACTAGAATTTCTCATTGCAATAGAGAGATGGGGAGACCCTTTTAAAAGTCGGACCATATTTCATTCTGACTCTAGGATAAGCACTGTGACATTTCAAACCCACTTACTTGATTGTCTTCATCACAGTCACACAGGAATGTTTCCCTAAATGGTGTGAAGCCAAAGACATTTGTATCACATTGAGAGTGGCCTGGTGACACTGTGAACATGCTCTTGGTCACTAATGTGGAATGCCCTAAGCCAGACGAGGGTTTAATTGAGATCCAAGCATCCCTAGTCTTGGTTGAGATAAAAAAAATCACTAGAACATAATAACCCCTTTCCTCTGTGGGGATTAATTGATCCAACTCAGTCCTCAGACTGAGCACTGCCTCTTTAAGAATGCCTGTCTCTGTCTCCCATGTAGCCTTGCAGAGAGAGAGGAAGGGAGAGGGAGAGAGAGGGGAGAATATATAGAGGTTGGGAGTGGTTTGCCTCTTGTCAAGTCCATCCACGGTGGCACAAATCCTGCCACTACTTATCCATCCCCTCAGGAAAAATAGGCAGGATTTGGGCAGTAAAGTAACAGCTTCCCTGCTTCCTTTGCAGCAACTGAGAAACAAACAAACATCATTATATGCTAACATTCAGGCTGCAAAGATTTGGATAACCACTAG
The DNA here is from genome assembly GCF_001527695.2 of Protobothrops mucrosquamatus. Classification (NCBI taxonomy): domain Eukaryota; kingdom Metazoa; phylum Chordata; class Lepidosauria; order Squamata; family Viperidae; genus Protobothrops; species Protobothrops mucrosquamatus. The sequence continues at coordinate 305,050 of NW_015386759.1, forward strand.
GTGGCAGCAGAAAAAAAAAGCCAAACTCTTTGCTGCCATCTGTTATGTTCAATTGGAATTTTGCAGCTCATGCTGCCCACAGAGGTAATTATTCTGTTTGGGAAAGAGAATACCTACGTCACCTGTGTTGTGGGAATGCAGCCTTTGAGAGCACTTCTGACTATGTGGAGGAGGATTGAGAACCTTTAGAAATAGGGTAGCAGCATAGACATTGCCGCAAAAGAGTCTCAGATTCAGCACTGATTTCACCTCTGATTCCACTGCTGTCAGCTCTTATCATCAGGAAATTTCTGGTAATATCTGATCTCAGAATCCTTCCCTGAAGTTGCAAGCCTGTTGTTGTTACATAAAGAAACTTGTCAAGGAACAGTCTGAGAAGAAGAAATTGCTAAATTCCTAAGATGGGTTATCCGGGGGGGGGGGGGGGCTGTTCAGGGACTGTTCTAATACTAAAGTAGGCCATCCCTAACCTTCATAGATGCAACAATGGGAGTCTTCCTCACATCCCAATCAAAACTGGCAAGTTGAGAATGAGACTTTCAAAAGCTGTCCTTGTGTGATGGGGTGAAATTTCCTATCCCTAGGAAAGAGATGAGATGGACTTGAGCTTCTGGAAAACAAGAGCTTCCTCTAAGCCGCTCTTGCGCGAGCTGCACTGGCTGCCATTGGTTCTCCGGGTGCGTTTTAAGGTGTTAGTTACCACCTTTAAAACGCTCCATGGCATTGGACCTGGTTACCTCCGAGACCGCCTTCTGCCACAGATCTCCTCCCACAGACCAGTACGCTCCCACAGAGTGGGTCTCCTCAGGGTGCCGTCGGCCAAGCAATGTCGGCTGGCGACCCCCAGGGGAAGGGCCTTCTCTGTGGGTGCCCCCACCCTCTGGAACGAACTACCCCCCGAGATCCGGATGATTCCGGATCTCCTCACTTTCCGCCGCGCCCTCAAGACATGGCTTTTCCAGCAAGCGGGCCTGACCTNGGCCTGACCTAGGGAGGATTTTAGTTAGGGACGATTTTTAATATAATTTTAATTACGACACAGCTACCAATATTTGGCTTTTAATTTGGTCTTAGAGGGGTTTTTTATTTCGTTATTTATTTATTGTATTGTTATTTGTTTTTAATATGCTGTGCACCGCCCTGAGTCCTTCGGGAGAAGGGCGGTATATAAATCAAATAAATAAATAAATAAATAAATAAATAAATAAATAAATAATAAGCCAGGGGTAGGCAACCTTGGCTCTTTTATGACTTGTGGACTTCAACTCCTAGAATTCCTGAGCTAGCCATGCTGAGGGGAAAGGGAGAGGTTTCCAAGCTGAGCCATGCTGGCTCAGGAATTCTGGGAGTTGAAATCCATGAGTCATAAAAGAGCCAAGGTTGCCTACCCCTGCTCTAGGCTACCCTTTTCCAACTAATAACTTCCAAACTTATTCATTTATATACTCCTACCCCAAAGCCACTAGTCCCCATGAATGTCTCCCTTGCTGGCATGGGAATAATTTTAATTCAATATGTCTAGTGGACACCCTGTGAGGAAATGTTGCTGCGGGCATTTAGACATCCTCTTTGCCCCCATTGCTAATCAAAAGTGGTGGCTTTGCTGTCCCTCTGTCACACACTGCTCTCGGGTTCAAATTAACAGAGTCAGACAGAGTGTGGCCTCACAAGTGGGCCTTCTCTGCCCTGGCACCTGCCTAATTGAATAGCCTCTCCCTGGAGACATGGAAGGCCCCAACCTAGTTAGTCTTCAGGAAAGCAGTGAAGGCCTAGTTCTCCCCCATAGGCAGCTTGCATGCCATGGTAGGTGGATGGATGTGAGGGTTTTTTTTAATCAGGGCCTCAACATAGTTTGTTTTAAATGGTGTTGTTTTGTATTCTATTACAGTATTTGTTTGCTACCCAGAGTAGTAGATGGATGGCACTATGTCAATTTGTTTAATACATGCAGATTTATTTATGTATAAATAAATACAATGGACAGCTGAGACCCCCATGCCTTTATCTTCTGTTCTAGAAAGCTACTGAGGGAGGGAGCAGCTTATCTAAAATTAGGGCTGGTCAAGGGAAACAAATTAAGGATTTTGGTAAGCAATCACTGACTGTTTTGCTCATGGCTTGCTGCTAGGCTGCAATCAGCACCTGACTAAACTTAGCTGCTGAAATAGCAGCGTCAGGCTTGGTTAGTCACTGGATGGGAGACCACTAAGAAATTCCAAGGGCAGGCTGGAAAGTGAAAAAAGAAAAACCTCCAAGGAGAAGGCAGGGACAAACCATTGAATGACCTTGTCCACAAAGTCAGCAGGACTCAAAGGAGACAGATGTTATGTTCACAGGAGGAGTGCTTTCCAGATGTTCTGGTGTCTTCCAGATTTTGGCAGTTTTGCCACTTTTTGGCCAATAGTTTTTGGACCCCCCTAGATAACTGAGACTATTGCCCTCAATATTGGGAAAATATCAGAAGGCTGAACCCTACCCTTACAGCATTTTCTCTCTGCCCTGCTCTCCTCACCTGCAGGAAAGAAGCTATCATCTTAGGATCAATTCCCTTTGCCCATTAAATGTGCCCACTTGTACATACCATTAAATAGATATGGTATGTACAAGTGGGCACATTTACCCCTTTCTTCTTGACAGGGGAAGCAGAGAGAGCATTAAAAGTGCCCATTGCCACCTCTGAATCCTCTTCCTCTGCTTTGCCTGAGTGGTCCAGCCCTCCTTGTTGCTTGCTTGTCAGCTTGTACAGAGCATAATATATTTTCTTGCTCCTACCTGAAGTGGTTTGGTGTACCCTCTATCCCAGCGCTTCTCTCTCCATGCTCAGCCAGTCTGTCACATCTTTAATCTTTCTGCAATCAGGAGCCTAATTAAATTAGCCAGCTTTGTTATACCTTCTTGTAATCTTATTGCCGGCAAATTGCAGCCTTCACAGAATTCCCCAGCAAATCCCCAGGGGCCTGTTTGTTGCAGCCCACTACTGATTGCATTGAGGAGACAGACAGCCGACCGGCTTGCCGGAGTAACGTGCCAGTCCTGCAGGGAGGTGAAAAGACCCACATTTTCTGCAGCCACTGGCTCTGGTGTATCCTGAGAGATGTGGATGAGTTTTCCTTATTCTTTTAAGCAAGGATTAGGCGTGTGACTGTTATGTTTATCAGGAAAATGCCTATCCTTGCTAGGACAGGCAAGGAAGACAGGAGAGTGCCAGGGATATATGGAGCATGTACAGCTTGCTGATGGCATCATAACAACAAAGATGACATGCAATATTATCAGCTCCACATAGAACTTTTCATTTAGCCCTATAATAGAAAATAACCATGGAGGAAAAAGCCTGCTTGTTCAAATAGTCAAGTGGGGCTCACGGGCCACACGCCCTCCCACAAAGCCAGGATTCAGCTGTCCAAATGTCTGAACAGACTTTATCCTGATCTTCTGAGCCGTGCCTCCTAACCCACATTGTTACACCTGGGGCCAGTTCTCAGTTCATGATGAAATGTGAGGGTGGCGGTTGTGGGTTGGTTTCCAAACGTTTCATTACCAGGCTAGATAACATCTTCAGCGGAGTTTAGGGGATGTCAGGGTCAGTGTTCTTCTGCTTATAAGGGCTTCGTGTGGTCAGTAGGTCTTGTGATGGGGAGGTTATGTCAGGTGAGGGTCTTGTGATGGGTCTTTTTTTTTTCCCCAAAAACAATTTTTATTAGTTTTCCATTTTACATCAACACAGCTTAAGAACCCACATAGGAAACATGGTGATCCATTTTTTAAAAAACAAATAATAACATAGTAAATATATACCCATTATTTCTTAAAAATTTCCCTCTCTATCTATATAGAATATTATAATCAAATTAATACATTTTCAAATACATTCATTACTATGTCTAACCATTAACTGCATTAATCAATAAAAAAAAAATAATCTATAAAAACTTATATTTCTTCAAACATTTAAACTTAAGCTTAATGAACTCCATTCATTTAAAACATTATAATCAAATCAATATCTTTCTAAAATCAGTTCATTCACTAATATAACATTTCATCCAAGTTATATAATTAAAGATAAACTAACATTCTCTATCTATTTATATTATTATAGGCTCATTAAAACCTTTCTAAAACAAATTTTCATTGAATATATCACTCTATATAAATTTCATTAATCAATAAAAGTTTACAAATTCATTATCCATCCCAAAGATCCTGTATCATGCTTTCTTAATTTTGCAAATATTTAATCTTAAACTAACATATTCATTTACTATTCAGGTGCCCCAAGTGTTTTTTTATTTAAGCATTATTAACTCCAAAGAAAAATTCTTCTCTTTCTCACCAATCTTCTATTATTTTTCACTGTTTCTCCAAATCTCCAATAATTAATTCCATCATTTCTCATATTTCAGTTCTTTTCTCATTATACCATATAAAACCCTTTTAACAAAGTCCGAGACCAAATCAATCCAGATCGCTTTAAGGCCATTAACACGTTACTATAATCAGATTTAATATTTATATCTTATTCTGCGTTTCTTTCTAGTCCAAACAGGTTTCCATAATCGGGCCTCCGCCTGCCACACTATACACTCCAAAAAGAAAGCTCCCATTGTGCATTTTGTTAAATTAATATAAAAGTTATAGTTAATCTGAATGACTCGTAGCAGAACATCATTTCCCCTTTCTTTTAACATTGAATAGATTTCACTTAAAATCCTTTCTTTTATATCATCCTCTTTGATCACATGTTTCTCTTCTTCCCATATTTTTTTCTCTATCTCAAATTCAAATGGTATCTGCAGTCCAACTTGTCCTTCTGAAGCAAGATCGTCCAGTTCCTTATCATAAGTCCTTTGTCTGTTAATATCAAGTCTTTTTCCAAAAATCAATTGATTGTCCAGCTGTGGGTTTGCTTCTTCCACCTCAGTAAGCAGAGCACAAGCCTCTTGTGTATAAACTGATGTTTCACTTAGTCCTTGTCTTTTGCCTTCTTGAAACAAAGAAATCTCCTTTGAGCAAGCAATTATATTCTCCGTATTTTCCAAAATTTTGTCCAAAATATACTTATAAGTAAGATCTACACCAGTTTCCTCCATCTTTATTATCTTTTAAATCCTTATTGTTTTAAAGGAGACTATATTTAAAAAGAAATCACAATATCCATCTCCTCCCAGTTTCCTCACCTTTTTCCTTTGTACAAAATGAAAGCCTTTCCAGTGAAGAAAAAATAGCAAGTACAATGAATAAATTTGTCAGAGAGTGTCCCCCGGAAAGTAATCAGATGTTCAATCCTTCCAGACACCATAAAGGTAAAAGCAAACAATATTCTCCAAATATTATAAAAAACTTTCTTGAGGCTCCCAATATCCAAAAATAAAATCAACCATTAAAACAAAAATAAATTTAATCCTTTGTGCTTCTCTTCTGCCATTTAAAAAGCCGCTTCACCAGAAAAGGGAATAATTCCAAGAAAAAAAAAGAACTTTTCACAGGCATAAAGAAAATAGAGGTGAAAGGAAAGTCTCACCAGGTTCTCCACGGTGGGTCCGTTTGCTTAGCTGATCTTGTGGCTTGCGGTTGGCGCAGCTAAATGATCGGCCATTTTACTGGCCGATCTTTACCCTGTCGGCCCAAAGGAGATACTCGGTGCACAGAGGCCGCCGCTGCTCCTCTGCAACTATCCGAGAAGCCTCCTCAATGGTAGACGCTCCTCCAGAGCGTCTTTTCGACCCTCTAAGGCAGGGGTGTCCAAACTTTTTTCAAAGAGGGCCAGATTGGATGAAGTGAATGTGCTGGAGGGCCGAACATTTTTCCAAACATTCTTTGAACCATTACAATTAAATGCAAATGAATTATTTTATGCCTCTTTCCTCTCCCTCTCTTTCCTCTTTTTCTCTCTCTCTCTTTCCTTTCCCTTTCCTCTCCCCTCTCTCTCT
>NW_015386759.1:311202-331696 GCF_001527695.2 Protobothrops mucrosquamatus
TTCTCTCTTTCCTCTCTTTCTCCTCTTTTCTTCTCTTTCTCTTTCCTCTCTTTCTTTCCCTGTTTCTCTCTTTCCTTTCTTTCTCTCTTTCTTTCCTCTTTCTCTTTCCCTCTTTCCTCTCTTTCTCTTTCCTCTTTCCTCTATTTCTCTTCTTTCTCTCTTTCCTCTTTTTCTCTTTTTCTCTCTTTTCTCTTTTTCTCTTTTTCCTCTTTCTCTTCTCTTCCTCTCTTTCCTCTAACTTTCTCTCTCTCTTTCCCCTTTCTCTTTCCCCTTTTTCTCTTTCCCTCTCTCCTCTCTTTCTCTTCTCTTTCTTTCCTCCTTCTCTCTCTCCCTCTCCCTCCAGGTTAGGAGAGAGAGAGAGAGAGAGAGAGAGAATGAAAGGCAGATGGCGCCGAACGGGCGGGGAGAGCAGGACAGAAGGTAGAAGCTCCCGGCCGCCCCCCCATCGCTTCTTCAGCCAAACAAGCAGGGAAGGGCAGGGAGGAGGAACAGGACGGGAGGCAGCAGCTCCAGTGGCGGCGGCCCCATTGCGTCCTCAGCCAAACGGGCAGGGAGGGGGAGCAGGACGGGAGGCAGCGGCTCTGGCAGCAGCCACTGCAGCATCGTCGGGGTCCCCGTCGCCGCCCCTGGCCCGGCCGCTGCCCCCCCTGCTTCTCCTGCAGCAACGAGGGCAGCAGCGGCGGCTCCCTGAAAGTGCCCGAGGAAGGTGCCACTGATGGGGCCGAGGTGGGGCCGGGCGGCGGAGAGCCCTGCGGCAGCCAGGCGAGCTTCATGCCTGACTGCCGTCCGGCCCGGGCTGGGAAGACATGTGGCCGGTTCGGCTTCCCGGGGAGCGATGCTCCTGCTGGCCGCCGTACCAGCCATGACTGCCGCCCAGCACGGGGAGACATGTGGCTGGTTCAGCTGCCCAGGGAGCGGCCCAGGAAGTGATGCCCTAGCTGAGACTGGAACAAGTAAGCCGGGGGGGCGAATCACCTGCCCCGCAGTCACTTCGCGGCGGTGCTCTGCAGACTCAGAGCTCCCTCCCTCCCCCCCTGCCACTGACCTTCCATCTCCGGCTCTGCTGCTGCTTGGCCAACGGTTGCACCGGCTGGACATCGCAGGGGCTGCTCTCTCATGGCTGCGGCTTACGGGAGGGCTGGCCCACTCAGCAAAGGCTCCGGGGGGTTGCTCCCAGCGGGGATCCTGGGGCTTCCCCGCATGGCTCCCCAGCCACGTGCGCCTGGGACGGGGCCAGCCCGGGAAAGGGACTTCCTGGCCGCCCTTCTCCCAGGGGGTGGGACACCTGGGCGCAGGGCCAATGAGGAGCCCTGCGAGGGGGCAAGTCCCATGAGAGAGAGAGAGAGAGAGAGAAGTGCAAGTGCAAGTGCCTCTGTCTCTCTCTCTCTCATGGGACTTGCCGGAGGGCCGTGGGAGGGCCGCATTTACATAGCGCAGGGAGGGCTGTTCGAGGGCCGGATTAAACCGGGCCGCAGGCCGCAAATGGCCCGCGGGCCGGACTTTGGACATGCCTACTCTAAGGGGTCTACCAGCAGGGGAAACTCGATCGGCAAAGGGACGACTCCCTTCGCTCGACCGCACCACCGCGAACTGGAACCAGAAGCCCTTGTGATGGGTCTTTTGATGAGCCAGACATGGATCGCATCAAGTGAGGTCTTGGGTTTTTTTATATAATATTTTATTGGTTTTCCAGTATTACATTTGAGTATTTGGAAGGCACCCTGGTGATTGGGTTAATCAATAGTTCAATAACAAAATATTTAGTACATATCTCAGGTTACATCATCAAATGTTTCTTCTCTGTTTCCCTTAACATTTGCTATATCGTATTTAAGCTAGTAAATTTCTAATTGTATCAAACTCAGTGAAAACTTCATTATCACATTTATCAATACATTTTTTGTTTATCCATATCTTAATAGATCTTTATATACAATCCATATCCTGTTACTAAGTGTTACCTAATTTTTAGTTTTTAATTACAGTACTCCAATTTTAATCTTTAATATCCATAGTATTTGACTTTTGGGTAAGCTGAATTTCCTTTGTCTCACTTCATAAAAATTATAATGTCTAAAATGCACATATTACTTACTTAAATATATTCTTATTCTATTTCATAAACATTTTCTATTTCTCACCCTAGTACATCACCACCTTAATAATAGATATCCTTTGTTAGCTCAAGTCCATCATCTATATTATCTGGGCTAATCAATAGTTCAAACCTATTTCCTAATAGTTAGTTTTCATTTCCCTTGTAAATCTAAGTCCTCAATATTAAACAGATTAATCCCTTATTTTTTACTATTTTCCAACTATTTTAAATCTAATCATCAAATTTCCCCTTGTCTCAAGATCTTCTTTTAGCCCAAGTGAGGTCTTGTGATGGATCAGTTGTGGGCTGCATCAAGTGAGGGTCTTGTGATGGTCATTGGGAGGTGAAGTGCTAGTTGGGTCGGTTGAGGGTTGGTGCCCTCACTGACATGACCGCTCCATCACAAGACCCATCACAAGACCTTTACCTGACGTGACCCTCACCTGGCGTGACCTCCCCATCACAAGACCTACTGACCACAGACAAAGGGCTTAGAATGCTGGGAGCACCACATGTCGTCCTCGACTTACAACCATTCATTTAATGACTGTTCAATGACTAGCACTGAAAAAAGTGACTTACAACTGATCCTCACGCTTACAATGGTTGGCGCATCCACATGGTCACGTGATGATCAGAATTTGGGTGCTTGGCAATTGGCAGGTGTTTATAATGGTTACAATGTCCCAGGATCATGTGATAGCCATTTGCGACCTTCCCAGTCAGCTTCCAACAAAGCAAAGGGGGGGGGGGAGCCAGACTCACTTAACTACATGATTTACTTAACAACTTCGGTGACTCACTTAACGACCGTGGCAAAAAAAGATCCTAAAATCGGGCATGATTCACTTAACCGCCTTGCTTAGCAATAGAGATTTTGGTCCCAATGGCTCGTATGTCAAGGACTTCCTGTACTGTATTCTTGGCTTCCCCTTCACAAAACCCAGGATGGAATAGTGGTATGGAAACAGACCCTTCAATCCATGTTTCTGCATTCAATAAAGGTAGTCTTTCCCATCTTTCTCCCCCTACCCCGCCCTCAGATCATGAAGACACAGCTGGAACCAAGCAGACTTTCACCAGCAGGAGGCAGCATGGCGAGATCCCTCTCAGGGCTTGTTTGGGGCCTAGGCTTTTCCTCAGAGCAGGCGTAAGTTTTCCCACCCGAGTTGCATTGGCCTTAAGCAAAAGATTCCTCCCCCCCCTCTGCCTGCTTCCAAGGCAGTTAAGGGCCTGCCAACTATTCCCTGGAGCTCGTTAGTGCCTGCAGCTTTTGAACTCCCTTCTCCCCCCCCTTCCTTTAGTTTCCCTTTCTCCTCCTTTTTTCCACCATCAATGTTCTTTAATGAAAAGAAAAGAGGCTGAACAGAAGAAATCCTGAAGTGCTGCAAAAAAAACCCAAAACCATCTCTAAGTTCAAGTAATTACGGTGATTTTTCTAGCCTCCGAATCTCCCAATGCGGAGAGAAAGGCAGCCTAGTAAGGAAAGGTGTGGCGATTGGATGACCCAGCGGCTGCTTTTATATTTTAAAGCAAAGTGTTCTAATCAATTAGTTTGTGATCCGATGTGCGTTGCGTCTCTGTGGTCCCATTGCCACCAATGGTAGGACCATCTACAAAAAAAAAGCAGATGTGGCTCCTTCAACACAAAGCTTAAAAGCCATCTTTGCATCAGGATAGTTTGCTTTGATTCGAGATGTTTCCAACCAAAGAGAAAGGGTGAGGGTTAAAATGACAAGAGAAAGAAGAACTCAAACTCTTGATTTAAAGCAGATTTTTCTCGTGGTCCTGAGTAAATATACATGTTAAATTGTATGTTAAATATACTGGTCTGCAACTCAGAAGAGCCTTTGGGCAATATAAGAACATAATTTAAATCCTGACAGATACATCCCAACATAGCTGTAGTTTGGAGTTTCTTTGTGATGTGTTGCATGTAAATTAGTATATTTTGATGTTGCAGAGTGGTAAGTTTTGAAATGCAGAACAATATCATGATGGTCCCCATATGCTAAGCCTCCAAGGGGAACGCAAAAATGCCAGCAGCCTCACCACAAAGACCAAAACTAATCAGAAGGACGTATTATAATACCCGGTTAGCATCACTTGCCAGTCACAGAAAAGGAACTGGCAAAGGATAGTGGAGAGAAAATAGATTCTGCTCGGTTCAAAGCCAAAAGTTAAAAGTAAAAAAATCAGAATGTGAATGCACAAAATCAAATGAGTAATCAAGGATCAGTGACAGCAATCAATCATAAATCAAACTGAAACACTTCTTTATCCATGGTTCTGACCATCTCTTTGTCCGAAACAGCTACATTGAACTGCCAAGAACGGTCCCATTCCTGATGTGCGATGGGGAAGGATCTATTGACTTGAGTATCCATCATTGTATTGCAAAGGGTGCTGGGGCTGAAGTTTTATGAGGTATGGTTAGGAAGTAATTCTGTACCTAAGAGAAAACAACCAAGGCCCACATTCAGGCTTTTCCAGATCCACAAGCCCCTCGATTTTTAAAGATTTTTAAGATATTGTTTGAATCAATCCTCTCATATGGAGAGGATAACCCATTTGGAGCCACCGGATTACTTTAAGGCCTGTAAGCTTGTGAGCCTCCTTTTGTGATTCTTCTATCATTGGCTGCAGTTGTTGTTTTTTAAAATCAAATGCATTCTATTAAATTATATCTCTAAAGGGGACATGATTTGCTAGTCTAGTTCTGTGAATGCAGCATGCAATTATGTCAAATCAATTCTGAAATTAGACATCTAGAACTGGGTACGAGTCAATGAACATTTTGCACTGGCTTGGCAACGCTTGCAAGCATCGTAATCCATTTATTTGAATGGAGTCCATCAAATTAGTAGGATCTTCCTCCTCCTGCCCGCCCCCCCAAATTATTTAAATAAATTCTAGGTTTCTAGGCAAACAGCGGAGAATCCAATCTGACAACCAATTTTCCCTGTGGTATTGGATATATTGCAGGGAGCACATTTGAGTCACTTGTTGTTTTCCAGGGGTATATACATTTTGCTGCCTAGTGTGAATTCACCTCCTAGCCTCCCCCATGCACTTCTGTTTATTGATCCATTGATCTCAATGGAGGAAACAGCAGTGAGGAAAGACAATACTGATTCAGGCAGCACTGCAAGAGTGCTCGTTTAGGTTTTGAACCTGACTATTCCATTTATTACTAGAAATTAATCTTTTGGAAGTCACTTTGCGTAAAGGTTGTGACACCCTATCTTCCCCTGAAAAGAGTCCAGAGGCTTTCTAAATGTCATTGAACTACAACTCCTGGCGGCAATGCCTGGGAGACCATAGATTTCCCACTTCTAAAAGTTACTAAACTAAAAGTAGCATTATCTAAGGTAATACAAATGAAGCTTATATTGAATCAGACTGTGTTCTCTGCCGTCTACTCTGAGAGAGAGGGAGTTATTTGTATGCCTCTGTCGGCCTTTTTAAAGTCCTTGAAGAACTTGTTTTTTTCTGCCATTTTTGTTGTTGTTGAATTTCTTCTGGCACAATGGCTTTATGTCCTTATATTTTGATAATTATTTTTATGCTGCGATTATTGTTTTAATTATACGCCATTCTGATTTTTATGTTGAGAGGGTGGCTATCAGCATGAATTAAATAAACCAACAACTGAATTCTGGGACTCCAAGCGAATCTATCCCACATCTGTGAAAGAAGAAAAAGATAAAAGGACACTGCTCAGCATTGATCCTTCATTTCCAGGCTGCAGTGAATTAGGGGAGAGTTGCTGGCAAATACCTCATTCATCATTACGATGGCAGTTGATAGGCCACAGGTATTCCCTCCAACATACCAGACCACCAGGAACCAAGCCCCTTTCCACTCTTAAGATAGAGATGTTTGGAGATTCCCACTAATGACCTCAGAACAGAGAACACCAAACAACAAGCAGAAAGGAATGAGAAGAAATTATTTCTGTCCCAAGAAGTTTTTGCTTACTGTTGGACTCCCATGTCCCAGATCCAGGTTGCCTGTGGTTGAATGTGTCAGACAACAACAAGCCGTATTTTGCTTACTGCCCTTGCAATCTAAACTCCGAATTAACCAAGATTGTACCAGGGAAATAAAGTTGACTGCTTTTCTTTGGTTTGTTCTGTGTGGGTAAGCTACTGGCCTTTTAGTTTATCTTCTCATCTACAAAGCATTTTGAAATTTATGTTATCAAAAACGGAATCCTCTACCGAGATTCTAAATCTGTCTTCTTATTGTATGAACTGAAAAGTGCTGAATGGACCACTTTACCCACCCACCTATTTTCAAAGAAATGCATAAAAAGCTTCTTGAGTGAGAAGCGAAACGTCTTCAAGGAAAAAAAAACCAAGAAAGTCCAGTTGCTTTTTGGAAAAGCACCTTTGGGACAACCATGACCTGGATGATTGAGAATCTCCACCGACATAACTATAAGAAGTTTTTCAGATGAGGCCAAGGGAGCACAGATACTTCTAAAGGATCCCCCCCTCCCCGTTCTTTTTCAATTTCACTCTCCCTTAAAAAGGCAATAAATATATATAAAGTGTGATTCTAAACCGTAATCCCATGTTCTTGGGAAGAATCCTAGATGCTTATGGGAATCTTCATGTTACTTTCTTGAGGTTAGAAAAAATATTTTTAATCTCAGAGCACAACATCTGAAATTGAGAAACCTTTTCTCATTCCCTACCGAAGTCCACAAAGCTGTTTTTCTTTCAGGAATATGTATAATATTGGGGAAAAAAGGAAAAAGTAGATATGATCGTGGATCATACGATTGACTACCTCCCAAGTGCCCGCAGTTAACTGTGGAGCTGATATAGAGTCCTTCCCCCACCATTGCCAGTTGGGCAGAGAGACTGGTATGCTGGGGTTGGGTGGGGCCAGGAATGCTGCTGTTGTCCAGCACCATGTTAAATATGTTGGCGTTTATAACAACTTGCTCTGCCCATGTCACTGGTAATTGCAAGCAAGGGAGCCAGGGATTCGAGCCATTCCAATCTAATGAATCCAAGTACACACTCACAGAATTATTGAGAGGCCCTTTGTCACAGATGCAAACATACATGTGCAAGTGCATGCTGTTTCCAATCAAAAAGCAAATTGAGCTCTTCCCCCCACAGTCCAAGGAAAGTGAATGGATGTGCTACTTAATCCAGGGAGCTGTCATTGCAAACCTCTCAAGAGCCCCAAGCCACGGGCAGGTTAATGAGAGCTGTGTGAAGCATGAGCCTCTCTTGAATCAGCTACCAAATTACCTCAGAGACCTCAGGGGAGGCCGCATCCTTTCCATTTCAGTGACACAACCCCTAAACCCCTATCTCACTGTGTTGCTTTGTGGGATGGCTGGGCATTTACAGATTTGGCCTAGGAGGAGACAATACACTTATTTCTGCCTTGTGCTTTCCAACCAGGGTACGGGACGAGGGCATCTGTGTTTTTTTTTATAATAAGTTTTATTAATTTTTCAATTTTACATCCAAGTATTTAGGAAGCAGCGCGGTGATAGGGTAATCAGTAGTCCAATAACAAAATCTTTCGTACATATCTCAGGTTGCGTCATTGAAAGTTCCCTCTCTATTTCCCTTAATTATTGTATCACATTCAAGTTAATACATTTCTAATTATAGCTCAGTCATTCAATACATTTGTCAATATAATTTTACTTATACATATCCAAGTCCTGTTTTTAAAGTTTACCTAATTCCAATTACCGTGTTCCAATTTAGCCTTTAATAACCATAATATTTAAACTTCGGGACGAGGGCATCTGTCGATCCCCCTTCCCAGTTTCAGATGACAGTTCCTAGCAATGGATGTGTCAGAGAGGAAAGTTACACTTAAATCCTGTGTCAACATTGGTGGATTTATAGAGGGGATAAATGCAAATAAGTACAGGTAGTCCTTGACTTACAGCAGTTCATGTAGTGACCATTCGAAGTTACAATGGCACTGAAAAAAAGTGAGTTATGACTGTTTTTCACACTTACGACCATTGCAGCATCCCCATGGTCACGTGATCAAAATTCAGACACCTGGCAACTAACTCATATTTACGATGGTTATAGTGTCCCGGGGGTCACGTGATCACCTTTTGCAACCTTCTGACAAGCAAAGTCAACGGGAAAACCAGATTCAGTTAACAACCGTTACTAATTTAACAACTGCAAAGATCCACTCAACAACTATGGCGAGAAGGGTTGTAAAATGGAGCAAAATTCACTTAACAAATGTCTCACTTGGCAACACAAATGTGGGGGTCGATTGTGGTGGTAAGTCGAGGACTACCTGTATACAAGACGGATCTATTCCTTAGTCCCCACTCAACCTCTCCATTGTTAATGGCAAATACTCATGAGTAGGCTTAGTCTAAAACTCCCCCATTGAGTGGCATCTACTGCCTGTAGAGCACAGAATTCTCACTGCAAAAGGACATTTCTGATTTCCTATTCACCTTACTTCACCTCAAAACTGCACGTCAACAAAACGCATGTGTTTTTTAATATATATAATTTCAGGTTCTATTTTTGCCCCATATTCCCCAAAGGATCAAAATTTAGGTCAGCTGAATCATCACATGGTGAAATATATAAATAAATAAAAAGAAACCGCGGCTACCCCAGAAAACTGGCAAATTATTATACGGTGCCTTCAGGGCCAAACTCTATTTTGCACAAATTATCTACATTTTTTGTTCCGTTTTGTGCTTTGTAATAAAAATGTGCTTCAGATGTTATCATAGGACATCAATTATCTATTATGGAAGAACTGGCGGAGCAGGGTTGCTTAAATCTTTCCCTTCCTTCTTTTATCTATCCCCCCCCCAGTTGAATTCTCACTGAAAAGGAAAAAAATAAGTCTCCTTCTGTTATGTCATTTAAGTCTCATTCAGCTTGATCTAAACATCTGCAGGGAGGCACTTCCCCCCCCCCACATGTTCAGCTCTGTGTGCGGTGTTTTCCTTCTTGTGGATGTGTGAACACCACAGCTAATCAGGGCAACAAGGGTAAAAATAGAGCTTCTTGGCATTCTTTGCTTGAGTGTTCCTTTAACCAGGTTAGGACAGGGCTTTTAAAACAAGTCTGTGTATAAATGTCTGGAGGAGTGGCAGAATGTGCCAATGACAATTCACACCAGAGGGCCCAATACAGCAAATAAAGGGAAACTTCCCCTCCTCAAAGAAGTATGTGGGTGTTTAAGTCATTTAAACTCCATACATGTAGACATCTGTATCTCTCTTCTCTGAGAGCTTAAGGGAAAGTGAGATAATATACCATTCTGATACCACTTCTAGATATACTTCCTGCAGTTGTTCAGCACCAAGAGCTGGATAGCTCCTAATGCTAACATGCTACATGTAGTCATCTGAAGTGCAAAGGTCTGAGTTCAATTCCTAGAAGAGGGTTTGAGTACAACCAAAGAATATCCGGCTACTCCTGTCTGGAGTGTCTCACAAAGGAGGGAACTGTCATGTAGTATTAATGTAAGTAAATAAAGTTGTGACTGTATTGTTATTATCAATTGCTCTCCCTTATACAGGTTGCAAGAAAATACAGTTTTAACATAAAGAAAGGTAAAGGTTAAGTTTCCCCTGTCCAGTCATATCTGACTTTAGGGGGCGCTGCTCATCTCCATTTCTTAGCCAAGAGAGCCAGCATTGTTCAAAAACATTTCTCTGGTCATGAGGCCAGCATGGTATATGCCGAGTGCACAGAATGCTGTTACCTTCCTACTGAACTGGTACCTATTTATCTACTTGCGTCTGCATGCTTTTGAATGGTTACTTGGCAGGAGCTAGGGCAAGGAATGGGAGCTCATCCTGTCACATGGTGCTCAGGTCTCGAGGTCAGGCTGTCAGCTTTCCAGCTGACAAGCTCAGTGTCTAACTGCTGAGCCATTGTGCCTGCTATGATGCCTCCTTGGTGCCCACCAATCTCCCTGTGTTAGTTCAAGTTTTATAGGTTTTTATATATTACTAAAATCTGCCACATCTACTTAACCCAAAGTGGGCAAAATCCACCTTCCCCCAATACATCATAATAACAACTAGGATATTTTCATTCATTCATTTGTTCGTTCATTCATTCGTTCATTAAATGTATAGCCACCTATTTTACCTCAGGATGCGTGGAGGACAGCAGATTAGGATCACCATTACTTGTATAGAAAGAATCCTGTGTATTCCTATATTCAGTGAATAAACAGGCATTACACAGTTTTGAAGTACTGCTAAAACCTGAAGTCTATTTGACCAGAGGCAATAATGAGACTATTTGAGGGGGTGGGGGGTATGGATGTACATCACCATGATGTATGTAGATCATT
Source organism: Protobothrops mucrosquamatus (assembly GCF_001527695.2). Classification (NCBI taxonomy): domain Eukaryota; kingdom Metazoa; phylum Chordata; class Lepidosauria; order Squamata; family Viperidae; genus Protobothrops; species Protobothrops mucrosquamatus. Next base: position 321,638 of record NW_015386759.1, read on the forward strand.
AATGAAGCAATGACTTGTCTCCAACCAGCTGATATTCTTGTGTTTTGTCACAATGGAATGATCTTAACAGCCTATGAGATTAGCAAAGAGTAAAAGAGCATTTTCACTGAACAAGGATCTTCAAGTTAAGGCAGGATCTCAATTTCAGCTCTTCAGTAGTGGATTGTCAGTAGTGGGAGTGGACTATTTTGTATCACAATTCAGAGATATCCTTTCATATGGGCAGAGACCACCATCCAGCAGCTGGGGTCATCTGTCTCTCAAGATCAAGAGGCCTCATTAAGCCATTGAGGAAGATTGTATGAGGGTATGTAAATAATAATAATCTGCAATTTCTCTTATCTTGAGTTCTCAGCTTTAATTTCAAGTATCGGGCAATCAATGTACTTTCTATATCTTTCTATATCTTTATCATTAGAGGTCAGACTGATAGCCTGATGTCAGTGTTTTATGTTATTATTCGTTTTAGTAAATGTATATGTTGTCATTCCAACCAATAATGAAAATGAAGATTTTATAATATAGTTTAAAGTTCCTACTTTGCATGGAGGGTCCAGGATTTAGTCCTCAACTGAGTTGGGGCAGATCCTCTCATTGATGCTGTTTGGTGAAGACTGGACTAAAGTTGTAATTGTGTTGCTATTATTAATTGTTCTTCCCTATACAATCTTAACATTAAAAAGATAAAGATTTTTCCTGTCCAACTCTAAGGGGTGGTGTTCATTCCCATTTCTTGGCCAAGGGATCCAGCATTGTCTGAAGATATTTTCTGTGGTCCTGTGGCCAGCATGACTATATGCCGAGGTATATGGAACACTGTTACTTTCCTACTGAAGTGGTGCCTATTCATCTACTCACATTTGGATGTTTTTGAACTGCTAGTTGACAGGAGCTGAGGCAAGTAATGGAAACTCATCCTGTTGCATGGTGCTCTTGAATCTGGGCTGTCAGTTTTCCAGCTGACAAGCTCAGCATCTTTGACCACTGAGCCATCGCTCCCCCTCTTAACATTAAACAATCTTGACAATAATAAATATTGGAATTAATAAGAGATTTTTTTTAAAAAAGAAATAAATAAAAACAATTCAACATGGCTCTTATCCAATCAATCAAGTGCATAACTACAGAGCGAAAGGCAGAAGTAGAATAAAAATAGCTGGGTAGTGTTGCAGTTAGGTTAAACTTGGGCTGGGGAAACCCAGGCTGAAGTTCCTCCTGGATTACAGAAGTCACTGGATAAATTTGGGCTACTCAGGCCCAGTCCTCATAATCTCTCATGGCATTATTGTTGCGGAATAAAATTAGGAGAAGTACCTCTTATAGCCTTGGAAAATAATCAAGGAATTAGAATGGCCAATTACTTACATTCTAGGAACAGAACTGAGTTCTTTCTTGTTCACTTCCTGGTTCTTGCAATGTCTGCCTCCATTTTCCATCAATATATAAACAGTCACTTCAAGCAGGGAAGGGCATTCCCTCTCTCCACCCCATCAATTCCTGTATGCCTGGCTCCTGGTTGGGCAGCCAAGCAGAGTTACAACAGCCCATTTTCCCCAGACAAAAAATATCACTGATCTAATAGGTTCTTGGGGGTTACGGGCAAGGATTTTCTGCCTCAGAATACACAGTGCCTCTCCCTTAAAATGGACAGGCTGGTTCCTGATACAAGGAAGAGCCAAATGCAGCCTGGAACAATATGGCCTTCCTCACAGGTTCAGCTTTCCTCTGTTCCTGGGTCATTTCAAAGCACACGGGCAGCATAACAGAGAAGACACTGTGAATAGTTTCTGCTGAAGATTTACTAGTTTCTTCATGTCCATACAGTGTAAATATCTGACTGTGAAGCCTATCATAAAAACTACAAGGAACTCCCTCATAGATGCAAACCCTGGGAGATGTTTTTCCTCATCCCTGAGACAAGAAGAAAGTACATCACTTTCTAAACTTTTGTCTCAACAGCCATCCTCTCAGTAGGCCTCCACAACCTTTTTGGGTTCTCCATTTAAATTCAGCGCTCCTGAGGCAAATGCTGAATTTTAAGAGAACAGGGAAATCTGGATGATTTTCCTTCACCTTTTAAACTCGGCCTTTGCATTGGAGCACTGAGTTTGATTAGACCACAAAAACTGAGAGGGGAGAAGAGTTTCCATGCAGTATTTGCCCTCCTGATGTCTGGCTGTAGAGATTGTCTCACGGGGCAAGGATCAGTCATTATTTCTGCCAAAGACACCCCCAGAAAAACATCTTTTGGCTTTTGGTAATGCTCGGCTCTCTATAGTAGCCAAAGCAGAAATGATTATAAGGTAGCCTTCTATTTACGGCCATAATTGAGCCTGGCATTATGACAGTCATAAAGCAGGTTATCACATGACTGGACATAATTCTATGGCCATTGTTAAGCAAACCCCACAGTCATTAGATGAGCCCATTGTTTACTATGGGGTGCTTTTTTCCAGAAACCGGAAGTAAATGCAGGTTTCTGGAAAAAATGTAAACCATGGTCATGTGACTGCAGGGTACTGCAAACCGCCATAAATGTGGGATGGTGGCCAAGTGCCCCAAATCCAGTCACATGACTGGAGGGTGGGGGCTGGGCATCATAACTTTGGAACTGGGTCGTAAGCAGCTTTTGCAGTCATAAACCTCTCCGAGGCTTTTCCTCCATGATGGTAAGAATGTTCAACAGGAAGTTGTTTTTTCTCCTTTCCTGTTGGATCATTTCGATAAGGCTTCAGTCTGCCCTGTTTCAGGATGGCACCAAGATGGTCTTCCGCAAATAATAAATAGGGCATCTTGTCACTGGGGGCAAGGAAGGTGTTGGATAAGCCCAAAGCACATAGATGCAAAATTAAGCATCATCAATGACCTTCCAGACTAGGATCCCTTTTCAAAATAAGTTCATCCAAAAGGTCTTTTAATGCTGGAGTTTGATCAGTCCATAGAGCCCAACCCAACCCTCACTGAATGATGCCACAGAGGGTTGGGTTGGGTTGGGTTCTATGGAATGACCAAATTCCAGCATGAAAAGACCTTTTGGATGAACTTATTTTCTTTATTCATAACATAGCTGGAAAATTCTTAGTTTCCTTTTTGGCCATGTAAGATTACTTATGCAGTACTCAGCCAGGATAGAGAAACAAGAATCCTTCAGATCTTCCCTCCCAACTTTCTCTTACACAGCTTTCGCTTTAAATAATTTGATGTGAGTAAAAAGAGTAGATTTATTGCTTAATTGATCTAAAAATTCTGGGTTAACTATTTTTCTGCCAGCAAAGGCTTCTGTTACTTTCAGTGTACTCAACATAAGCCCGCAGCTATATGTGCAATATCCTTAAGTCCCTCTTCTCTTTCCTTCTTTCCTTGGAGTTAATCAAGGGCTTTATCTATGCTTAGCTGGCAATCCCTTCAGCTGGCAGAATGCGAGCCTTCTTTCTTTCTCCCTTTGGTAACCTGCACAGAGTAGATACGATCCTATGATGCTTTTTTTCCATCTTTAGTAATCTTCTTTTTCACTCTGGATTCATTTTCAGCGGCCTTTGACCCATTCTATAACAGACAAGTGTTCTCTGCTTTGACTTCCATTTTGGAACCAGCACATTTTCGACAGCCAAAGTTACCCAAATCCAAATTAGCTTACTAGCCAAAATCTTCTATTTTTTTTTTCTATCACTAAAACTTCAGGCCCAATTCTTTCTCCCTGACTCATCAGTTGGTTTGCAACCCACTTTCTCTCTGCTTCTCTGCATGTGAAATTGTATGTGTGGAAAAAAACCTTATTTGCTCTTTTTCTAGACCAAGCTTATTGCCTTCAGTTTAGCTGCTATGTCTGGGAGATCATATGGTAGAACGGCAAACCATGCTTTGACAAACTGACTAGGCCATGTTTAATTCAGGCATTCTGTCAGGTTGGTTAGGATGGAGGAATTGATTTGTTGCAAACAGCTCAAAGCACTTAGAGATGGTGGAAACACTGGAGTACAGATTTCATTACAATATGACAGCCAGCACTGCCTATTATCACAGTTGTGGGAATTATCATTAACTCTAACCCTAACCCTTCCTTAGGGGAAATTTAGTTCTCTAAGAAGCAGGAAGAGAACCATGATTGTCCTACTGCTACCAGAAACAAACACTTTTTCTCCAGGCGGGATCTCTAAGCCCAGAGGAGCCCTTGATATTCCAAGAATGAGACTTTTATATTAATAAGATATTGGAAGTTGAGATCTGAAGAGAGCAAGGCTTCTACTTTTTAAAAGAGAGAGACGGAGGGAGGAAACTCTCTGTTGGAGAAGCAACAGAGCATGTAAAACCCAATTAAGTTGGACCAAGCTTAATAAATTGACAGCCAAGCTATATAACATATCTGCTTTCCTCTAAACCGGACTTCCACAGACAAAATCCTTGCTTTGCTTGCTTCTTTTGTCTGGCACTGTTTTTCCAGGCTCCTGTGATGAATTATTGAAGCTGCGAAGAACAGGCAGTGACAGGGCAGCATTAAGCACATACCCACATGTCAACCTTTGATCATGCAGAAGAGTGTACAGATCAATTCTTAAAGATGAAGCACAGTTAAAAGGGAGGCACAGCTACGCAGAGAATAATGCAGCAGGGAGTGAGATGCTTCCTGCAGAATGAAGGGCAAAGTTCTGTATGTGATGCAGAAAGGAATGGGAACAAATTGGACTTCTGCAAGGCATTGGAGATCTGATTAAGTTCCCTAGCCCTTTCTATCAGCAGGTTCAGTTATAACCTGGGTAAGCGCCAATAGACTTAAACTCACTGCTGGTAAAACGGGAGATGCTATGGGTGGGATGGATGGCAACATTCACCTGATTTTGTACAGTTGTTCTGAAAAGTTCAGACTGGTATCTTGGAAGTTCTCACTGATCTAGGTTTGTCATTGGAGAAACAATAAGATATCCTCAAGTCACGTGGTGCTTAAGTAACTACACCACTTCTGATTTCTTCTGAGCAAGGATAATCTAAAAGTGGAGATCCACATCCTGTTTAGCTTGCTTAATGTGTTGTGATAAGTGAAAGCACTGGCATAGAACCAATCTTAAACTACATACAAAAACAGAAAATAAAGTGGTTTGTTCACCTGGAGAGGATGTCCTGGGATTCTATACCACAAAAAGCATATACAAAAAGAGGAGAACATCAAAGAACACGAGGCAGACCCAGAAGAAGATGGAGAGGCATCAAAGACACACTACAACAACATCAATTAACGATGGTTGAAGCTGCCAAAAGAGGAGGAGCTAGAATTTTGTATCTCACTCAACACACAAAAATGGTAAAAGAGAGAGAGAGGAGGAGGAGGAGGGGTGGTGGTGATTGGGAGTGCTCTTATAAATAATTTGAAATCCAGCAGATGGGATAGAACTTATGATGCTTTCACCATGTCAAGTTGAACCCCTGCATTTTCATAAATTTACAGTCTATTAGTTACCCAGTTATCCAGTCTCCATCAGCTAATCAGCTGATCATCAGCTAATTTTTCATAGATCTCATTTTGTTTAGCCTTCCTAAAATACGTGGCTAGCTGAGGCTCAGCAATAAGGAACCTCGTCTATCCAAGTAATGAGAGGTATTACACAAAGCATTCATCTTGTTTTGGCTCTGGAGCCAAATAGGCACCATCTCATGACTAGACATAAAAATGCTCTGGAACACATTGCAAAATCAACAGCTGGCTTCCCTTGAAGCCTGAGCCATTGTCCCTCCCCGCCTAATTTTGTCTTGTAGTAAGGCTGACCCTGGTTGAAAAATGCATATTAACCTAAAATTATGGACCAAGAAAAGCTGGCTTCAGTGAGCTGCATAAAGTAGCTATATTTACATACATTTACAACCATGACTTACAACCATGTATTTAGGGACTGTTCAAAGTGACAATCACACTGAAAAGAAGTGACTTAAGACTGGTTCTTATACTTACAACTATCACAGCATCCCCATGGTCACGTTACAAAATTTGGGCACTTGGCAACTGGCATGTATTTACAATGGTTGCAGCATCCTGGGGTCATGCGAGCGCCATTTGCAATCTTCCTAACTGGCATTGTTTCCAACAAGCAAAGTCAATGGGGAAAACTGGATTCTTTATATACATATACATATACCGGTACATATACATATACATATACATATATATAATTATTAGTTTTCTAATTTTACATTTAAACATTTAAAAAGCAATGGGGTGACTGGGTAATTGACAATTCAATAACATACATAAATCTTTAGCACAAATCTCAAGTTACAACATCAGATATTTCCTCTCTTTTTCCCTTAATATCTACTATCTCATATCGGGCTAATATAGTTATTATTATCAACTAAGTAAAACCATTTTTGTTACATTTATCAATAACTTTTAGCTTATACATATCTTAATTATATTTGCATTCAATCCTTATATACAATCAATGTCCTGTTGTTGCTTTTTTCCCAGGCTTTAATTTCCCATTAATATTCAAATTAACATATGGTATATTATAATTCAAGGTAGCAAACATATGTAATACATCTTCCTCCTCCTATTTTACCTACAACAACAAGCCTATGAGGTGAGTTGGGCTAAGAGAGTCACCCAGCCAGCCAGCCTTTGTGTCTAAGTCTACAAACTCAGTCTCCTGGTTTGTAGACCATCATCTTAACCACTATGCCAAACTGGCTCTTTTTATCCTAGTAACTCTCTCTTTGGTTTTTTGTGATTTCATCATGTCCATAGCTTTTCACAGATATATATCCTTATAACCTTAAGAACGAGATTTTTTTAAAAAGTAAAAAGGAATGGATGTAAAGTAATGCATGACACATTGTGAACAAAATAGCAAAACTGCAAATAAACCAGCAAAGATTAGAGAGATGGGTTAGAGATACATTGTAGAAATCAAATTCTAAACCAGTTCAGGGTTTCATAAAATGTGTGTGTTTGAATTAATTTAATGCCCATCAACTTCCACTCCCGTTAATGTTGTGATCAAATCAGATTACAGATGGACGCAAAGGATCACACATAAAAGAACAGCCAGCAAATTGACCTTTTGTTGTACCCGATAGACGTTTGAGAGCTCCTGATCTCTCTAGATAATTTAATGTAATTGGGAAAATAATTGCTTTTATTGGGCCATAAGATATAGAGCTCAATTAGGCCTCTTCCTCAATTGCTCCAAGACACCCCAGCCATCCTCACCCCTCTCCGTTTCTGTCTTGTCTCTGTAGTGCACAATGTGTGAGCTTCTGTGTTCTGCATTGTTCGATGCGCATAATTGATGTTAAAAGATATTAACAGCTAATGGAAACCGATGTCTGACATCAAAGCAAAAGGAAAAATCTTTTTCTGCCATTTAGCACAATGCAGGCCACTTGATGCAATATTCCATCTCAAGTCATGGTTGGCTTTGACATTTTAAAATGGGGGAAAAAAAAGAATCCACAAAATCCTAGGAGAGAAATAAAGTCTTGATCTCCAGCTGGCCTCTGCCAAGACATCAGATTAAAAATCTTCCTACAAAACCCTTATAAAACCAGCCATATCTCATGTAAATCAAATGAGGGATTTTTTCCCCCTTCCCACGTGCTCTCTAGGGAGCAACTCTGCCCTCGTTCATCCAAATGCCTCCCAACCTTCCCTGTATTGGACAGCAAACCAGCTAACTTGTTGTCTCAAAACCAATCCTTCTAAGCCAAAGGTAGGTATAACTGCTGGGTTTGTCTGAAAGACCGGAAGCAAATGTAGCTGCAGAAATGTAGCTGCAGAGGAACCCTAAGTAAGAGTGCTTTGAGTTTTCTTTGCGTTCCTATGGCAAATGTTCAGTTTAGACGGATCTGTAGAAATTATTCTGAAATCTGGTTATATTTTTTGCATTCGGAGGCTCAAATCTACATGCTGTTCACGCCTGGGACCACAAAGAGCCAGTACTGTGCAGCACCACAGGTAGACTGAATAACAGAATAACATGAGTTGGAAGGGACTTGGAGGTCTTCTAACTAATCCAACCCCCTGCTCAGGTAGAAAACCCTATACCCGTGGTGGCGAACCTATGGCACACGTGCCACAGGTGGCACGCAGAGCCCTCTTTGTGGGCATGTGTGCCATCGCCTCAGTCCTAGGCCTTTAGCTGGGTTTTATAAAACCTTTTCGCTTTAGGCCTCCACCGCCGTGTGAAAAAAAAAAGGTTCAATCAATCAATCAATTTCAACTTCTTGCGGAAAAAAATGGTCTCGCAAAGTTGGAATTGATTGATTGAACTTTTTAGTCCCATCCAGTCTGCCATTACCACCTCAGCCATGCCCACCCAAAGGGCCGTACCCACCCAATGGGCCACGCCCGGCACCCGACAACACATAAGTGAGTTTTGGGTTGCAGTTTGGACACCATCACTGCCCTATAGTATAGGGCAGTGATGGTGCCCAAACTGCAACCCAAAACTCACTTATGCATCGTCGGGTGCCGGGTGGGCATGACCCATTGAGTGGGTGTGGCTGTGGCAGACTGGGTGGGACTAAAAAGTTCAATCAATCCATTCCAACTTTGCAAGATCTTTTTTTTCCCTGTGAGAAGTTGAAATTGACTGATTGATTGAACCTTTTTTAGGTGGAGGCCTAAAGGGAAAAGGTTTTATAAAACCCAGCTGAAGGCCTAGGACTGGGACGACAGTGCACGTGCCCACAGAGAGGGCTCTGAGTGCCACCTCTGACACCCATGCCATAGGTTCGCCACCACTGCCCTATACTATTTCAGATAGATGGTTGTCCAATCTCTTCTTAAAAACCTTCAGTGTTGAAGCACCCACAACTTCTGGAGGCAAGTTGTTCCACTGATTAATTGTTCTAACTGTCAGAGTGGTTACACCTTGTTATTTTCAAAGAAAGATACCAAAACTTTTATTTATTTATTTATTTATTTATTTATTTAGTCAGATCTCAGTATCCAGACCAGTGGGCTACCTTGCAAGGATTATGGATGCAGCATGGACAAGTGTTTTGGTTCACTCTCAGTTCAATGCATCTTGAGTATGATTTGAGAATACGATTTGAATCATCTGGATGATGGACTGCTGGCTCACAATGTGTTCCATCTCAGAAAGGCTAGTCAAATGTGTTTTGCTAAAACACAGTGTGCTTAACCAGGATGACTTCAATTCAAATCCTGTAAATAGAAGATGAAGACCCTGAATTTAGGACCTTAGAGAAACACTTCATTGAAAAGGTGAATCATTGATAATCAGATTTCCAGATGACAAATACCTGAGTGAGGTAGCTAGCTTCCCAGAAGGTAAGAATAAAATCCAAAGCAATCATCACATATAAGTTAAAGAGATGGGCTGAAAGTAACAGGACAATTTTTTAGCCATTTAATTTCACCTAGGAAACAAAAATCAAGTGCACAAATACAGCATGGAGCTATTTGGCTTAGTTATGTTAATTCTGAAAAAGATCTTAGAGCAGCAGTTGATTGCAAACTAAGAATGAGTCAGCACTATGATGTGGCTGCAAAAATACTAATTTTAGATTACATCAATAGAAATACAATTTTCAAATTACAGAAAATAAGTTGTTGCTGTTCACCATTCAAATGCTTCCAAATTTATTCTGTCTTAGTTGGATTCCACTGAACTCTTGTTTCTTGTGTTTAGAAACAAGACAAACTTTAACAAGTTCAGAGAAGAGCAATAAAGGATGATTGGAGGACAAAAAACCCCAAGTCCTATGAAAAGAGATTGAAGGAGCTGGTCAAGTTTTGCCTTGAGAAAAGATGATTGAGAGGTTTCAAATACCTGAAAAGACATTGTATAGAAAAAGGCCAAGACTATTGTTCTGGAGTGCTGGACATAAGATGTGAGAGAGATCTCGGAGTCCTAGTGGACAATCATTTAAATATGAGCCAGTAGTGTGCTGCAGCTGCCAAAAAAGCCAACACAGTGCTAGGCTGCATTAACAGAGGGATAGAATCAAGATCACGTGAAGTATTAATACCACTTTACAATGCCTTGGTAAGGCCACACTTGGAATACTGCATCCAGTTTTGGTCACCACGATGTAAAAAAG
>NW_015386759.1:334983-353158 GCF_001527695.2 Protobothrops mucrosquamatus
GGCTTGTAATCACACAATTCCATTGGCTGGTAAGACCCCGTTGCTAGTTAGCCAACCAGCAACGGGCATGAAACTGTATGCAGATGGAGAAGGGCAATCACCCTTAATGGGTGATCAATGGAGAAGGGCAATCACCCTTAATGGGTGATCAGGATGCGCATAGGGGATTAAGGGGGGGGAATACAAAAGAACACAACACAAGCTATTTTCCAAAGTGCCTGAAGGCAGAACAAGAAGCAACGGATGGAAACTAACCAAAGAGAGAAGCAACCTAGAACTAAGGAGAAACTTCCTGACAGTTAGAACAATTAACCAGTGGAACAACCTGCCTCCAGAAGCGGTGAATGCTCCAACACTGGAAGTTTTTAAGAAGGAACTGGACAGCCATTTGTCCGAAATGGTATAGGGTTTCCTGCCTGAGCAGGGGGTTGGACTAGATGACCTCCATGGTCCCTTCCAACTTTATTATTATTATTATTATTATTATTATTATTATTATTATTATTATTATTATTATTATTATTATTATTATTATTATTATTATTATTATTATTATTATTATTAAGATATAGTAAGGAGGTGGATCCCCAGGAGGGATGGGATGCATTCCAAAGGAATAAGAGACAACTTAGTCCAGATATTTTGTGTGAGAGAAAGAGGGAAAAGATAGCCCCTCCCTAATTGTTCTCAGAGTATATGGTAGATGCATATAATACAGAACTTAGTCTGGCAAGATTCTGTCTATGGGTAGTGGAACTCAACTTGGAAGAATCATTCTTGGTTTGGGGGCCTGACATGTGATTCTTATTGAATTTTTTTTTTTAAATCTAATAGCAGTAGGATAATGGAACCAATTAACCAGAGAACTGGATGTGTTCAATCATAGGCCAGACAACAATAATCATGGATGCTAAAATAGTTTAAGTATCTTTTCTAACTCTGTGATTCTCAATTCAAGATTACTGTGTATGTGTAGGCTACTCCAGGCACACTTAATCAGAATTTTAGATAATGACATCAAAATTCAGGCAAAGTTGTCCAATTATTATTCTTTGTTTGGAAAATTGTCTCACAATAGGATTTATCAAAGACTAAGTAAATGATCAGGGATTGTTCTTGAAAGGAAAGCATTTTGGAGAGATGTGTCTTTCAAGCACAAAAATGAAACTCATTAAGAAAGAAGAGAAATAGAGTTGAATAGCTTCTTCAAGCTTCTTGGGGAGCTGTTGGTCCTATAGGAATTTGCTATGGGACTAATGAATTATGGGGCATTTGCAGTATGTAATCTGTATAGAGATCTCCATGCAGATTTTGAGTTTTTAAACGAATACAAATATTGCAAATCTGTGATAAGCAGTGTTGAAGGAAAAATCTTCATCAGGGTCCAGTCCAAGCCGGGAATAAACAAGCATGGAAACTGCTTTAGAAAGAAGGTTGTAGTTTATTGAAGAGGAGAGCCAGACAGAAAGATGGCTCTGGGAAAAAAAGAGTGACCACATGTAGCAGGGAGTGGGTTTTTATACCTTCTGGGGCTCTTCCTGTTTGAGGCTTTGTATTTCCTGTGTCATGTACTTTGACCTGAGTCTGAGTGTGCCTTTCTGGTATTCTGATGGTGGTGGGTTAATCTTATTATGTTTCCTGTCCTTAGAATTTGGGTGGGGTATATAGATTTTAAGGGTCTTTATCTTCCTAATTTCTTCAGTTTCTAGCTGGAAGGCTCCAACCTTCCTGAATGGATTATTATATTTGCATTTCTAAAAGCTGGTTTCTGCTGAGTTGTCTGGCTCTCTCTCTCTCTGTGTGTGTGTGTGTGTGTGTAGAAGTTTCTGCCTTTGTAAAGATCTTCTTCATTATTCCTTTGGGGAAATATATTTTGCCTTTTTAATATTTCCCCCAAAATTTCTTTCTCTGGATTCCTCCCACAGCAGCAAGACATTTTCTTTTGGAAGGAATTCAAATTTGGATAACTATTAGTGTCAAGGTTCTGACTGACAAACCCAACCAAGTAAACATCTTCGAGACATCCCAATCTCTTAAGGTAAAAATTTATTGAGTACATCAACTCAGCACAATCAAAGCAAAACCAGCCCTGCCAGACTCCACCCAAGCCCATATAGTAAAAGCATAGAATTCTTCCTCCTCCCTCTTGGTCAGGTCATGTTGCCCAATCAAGCAGGAAAATATTGTTATGAGGAAGAATCTTCAAGTCTACCCAGGCACTTGGTAGAATGTCCTTGAATCTCACAGTCTGGCTTCTTGATCTTCACAGCTCACCTTCCAATCTCTTCCCNCCCCCCCCCCCCCCCCCCCAGTTTCGTTGGGAAGTTGAGAAGCAATAATTTTCACACCAGCAAGGCTGTGCTTCGAAACTTGACAATTAGAAGAGGAGTCTTTGACTAGATCAGACTGAAAAGATCTGGGAGAAGTTGTTGGCAATGCTCCAGTTACATGAGATGAGGGAGGCCGAGCCCAGAAGGTGTGTTTTTTCCACCGCAGTGCCTATGCTCTGGAACAGTCTTCCTTGAAGCTAGATTTACACATTTGGTAATGTCCACCTTGAAATTAGTGGAAATTGAGTTCTTCTGAACAGCCTTTGGGAAATTATTATTCATTATTGGCTGATGGTTTTGCTATTTCTTTAATAATACTGTTATTATTCTATTGTTATTGATATTTTAGTTTCTTGACCTGTAAATCTTTCATTTATTATTTGTACATTGTCTTGGGAGTTACCTGAACCTGATAAGATGATGATGTTGGTGGTGATGATGATGATGATCCCAGACTGGGCAGCTAGATTGGGAAACCTCCTAACAGGAAATAGGCAGCACAGAATCTTTCCCTCAGGATCTCCCAGCAATTGCAACTGAAGCTATGTTGTTTCTATTATGTTTCGCCATCTTGATCAGCAGTCATTAATAGTGCACTACTATATCCTTGAAACTTCTCCCTGCCCAGCAGATATGAGGTACTAATAGAAAGTGAGTTTTTCTGGAACTCTTAATATTATACATTACAGTCCACATAAATAAGCACTATTCATATTGAAATGTAGAGAGTGCATGGGGGGGAGGGGACAATAATTCTGCATTTATGGGGCTACTGTAGATCGAAAAGAAAATGCTAATAACCAATCTCCATGTGTATGGAGATCAAGATCTAATATATCTACTCTAGCAGATAGTACAATTATATACTTTAATTTATACTATTTGAAGGATTCACCATTATTATACAAACATATGAGAAACACAAAACTTTAAAAAAAAATCAGAGACATCAGATCTATCGTATAGACAGCCGACATCTCTGCCTGGGGCTATACCTAAAGAAATAATTATTTTATGGTATTACGATGATAGAAGCATATAGGATCTATGGTAGGCGTCCTCAGGCAATCATATAATTTTTACAAATACCCTAAAGCCATTTCCTAATCATAGGTCACTTTTGTTTATTCAGCTGTAGTGTAAAACACTCAGATCTTCTAGTTTTGCTGAGATAGATAGACCCAAGCCAAAAATTGATATAGATTTTCCTGGCTTTCATATGTCCACACATACACACACACACACCAACCCTCCTTTTTATTATAGTTGTAGATATATGGATTTAGACCTAGAGTCCTGAGTTATACGTATTTATATTAGATCTATATAATCTCCTGAGTTGAGTGGCCCAGCAGATGAAGTTTCTAGCTCTGTTTATATAAAATATATAAAAAACATATTTTTGAAAAAAAAGTGGGAAGAAATAGAAAATGGGGAAAAAAGGAAAACAGATAAGGAAGAAAAGATAGATAAAAGATTACTATCCCCGCCCTCTGGGCAAGTATAAACAATTTGGCTAATTTAGCATTTTCTTTAGTACTTCAATTAAAAAAAATCTTCTTCCGACATCTGATCTCTTATTGATAATCAAATTACAAAAAAATCACATTGTTCAATGCTAATCAGCAAAGGTCTATTATGACCTACCAGAAATATTAAATATATATTTTAATCTTAATCAAAAACTAATCCTTGATCAAAAAATAATTTTATAAATCAAACCTATCCTTTTCTCTAAGAAATAAAGCAGAAGAAATCTCTCCCCTCTTCTAAACTAATCTGTAAAATCATGTCATACAATGTTGTTGTTTTTCATTTTTTAAAAAAATGGTATTTGGTACCATCAAGTATTGTCCCACAAGTCGTTTTCTTATCACTTTCTGTTGTCTCCTTCCAGGAACAGCTTGAGGAATTCCTTTTTGTCTCTTCTCAGCAAGTGTTTTCTTGATTCTACACGTTTCTTAAATTCAAAATAGGAAGGCTTTCCAAGTCACTGTTCTGATTTATCATTTGTATGTCCCCTTTGATTATTAAGACGTCAACTGATTTCATTTGTAAATCCATTTTGGCACCGTTTTCCATATCACAATTACCTTCTTTTATTTTTAAATCTATTTTCAGATCTACAACTTATCTTTAAACTCTAAATTCATCCTCAAATCACTATCTTTGTTTTATTCTATAAAATATCTTGTTCTTCTATATCCTCCGCTACAATATCACCCAGTCTTGTCAGTAAGTTCTCAGTAAATTGTTCCCAAATAATTTTAATTTCTTCTATAGTAAAGAGTGTTGTCCCATTGTATTGATGGGTCTGTTTGCCTTTAAGAATAATTTGTTGTGCTTTCCTTCAAGTCCTCTGTCATTATCTGTTTATTTTCCATCCAACAAAACTTTCCCATAGGAACATTTCTTACAGTTTCAAATATTTCATATGCTGTTTTATAAATTTTTAAGCACCCCACAGGAAACATTCTTTCAAGTCCATCCAGCTCCTTAACTTTCCAAAATCAACATTTTAGCTCCCCTTTTGCTGTTTCCAAAAATTAAAGCTTCTCTTGACAATCAAACTTATTCAGAGCTTCTTTCGTCCAGGATGGAAGGAAAATCTCCTGGTGGAGTACAACTTGTCTTTAGGAAATTTCTGAACTCCAAAGAAATCAATAATAAGCACTTCCTAAAGTAATGCCTAATCCATACACAACATCTTTCAAAGAGAAACGGCATTCACCTAAAGCAGGGGTTCTCAACCTTGGCAACTTTAAGACTTGTGGACTTCAACTCCCAGAATTCCTCAGCCAGCTTTGCTGGCTGAGGAATTCTGGAAGTTGAAGTCCACAAGTCTTAAAGTTGCCAAGGTTGAGAACCCCTGACCTAAAGCAACTTGATTTTTTTTCAGGCTTTTGCACCTGTTTGGGAAAACGTTACTGCTGCTTTAAAAGGTGCATTAACCTTACTGAATGGCTTTCTTAAAGCACAGGCATCTTTTTTCAGTACTCCCTGAAATTTTTCTCAGAAAAAGTTTGAGAAGTGGTTTGAAACCTTTGTCTGCTTCCTAGGCTTGAGAGAAAGGGACTGGCCCAAGGTCACCAGCTGACTTCCTGCCTAAGGAGGGAATAGAACTCATGGTCTTCCTGTTTCTAGCCTTGTGCTTTAAGCACCATATCAAACTAGATATCTATAAAGCGCATACACTTCTTATAACAACCTACCATTCAGTCAAGGGTGCTTGCTAATAATTTGTAGCATTGCTTTCTGCAGTCTCCTATGTGTAGTTTAAACTGTCCTCTGAAAGATATGTTATGTGATTTACTTCAAACTTACAACAACAACAACAACAATAATAATAATAGTGAAGTTGGAAGAGACCTTGGAGGTCATCTAGTCCAACCCCCTGCTCAGGCAGGAAACCCTATACCATTTCGGACAAATGGCTGTCCAGTCTCTTCTTAAAAATTTCCAGTGTTGGAGCATTCACTGCTTCTGGAGGCAGGTTGTTCCACTGGTTAATTGTTCTAACTGTCAGGAAGTTTCTCCTTAGTTCTAGGTTGCTTCTCTCCTTGATTAGTTTCCATCCGTTGCTTCTTGTCCTGCCCTCAGGCGCTTTGGAGAATAGCTTGACTCCCTCTTCTTTGTAGCAGCCCCTGAGATATTGGAACACTGCTATCATGTCCCCCCTCGTCCTTCTCTTCATTAAACTAGACATACCCTGTTGTTGTGAAATGGTAGCATATACAGTTGCAGTAATTGGCTAACATTTATCTTGGGGGAAAAAAATCTCTAAATGAGGTGGCCAAACCTATTTCTACCACCTGAAATGTGATACATTTGACTATAGGAAGTTGTTGAGTCAGACTCAGGCAACTGGTTGCTGTAGCTAGTATTATCCACCTTATATTAACTATAATTCTCCCAAAATATCAGGCAGTGGTCTTTCCTCGTCTTCCTATGAGATTATAGAACTAAAAGGAGAAATGTTGAGTAAGACAATCCTAATTTAATTTATTCTAGAGTGATTGGCAGCCTGCTCCATCAAATTTCAGAGAAGAGTGGTTACAGTCCTTTAAGGGATTGACTAAAAGATTTATGACACACGCAACATGAATTACATTTGTTCCATAATATTTTTTCTGTTGCTATTCTTGGGGAGGAAACCCAATGAATGAAAGTTAAAGACATAGTGACTGACACAAACTTCGCGTTTTCATGCCACCGTTTGGAAGGAATACAGTGTCAGCCTTACCAGGCAGATCAAACAGGAAACCCAACCAGATAACCTAATTCTTCTTTATTGTAAATGTATATTAACAGAATCTTGCAAGTCTCAAAGCATAATTCTCCCGCTGCCTCCTTTACAGCCAAAGAAACAGTTCAGATTGCAAACAGCTGGGTGTCTGGAAGGATTCTGCAGCATAGATGAATGAATGAATGAAATTATATGAATGAATGAAATTATATAAATTACATGAAGAAATAAGGCCTGCAGTTAGATTCCCGTGACAGTTCTCCTAAAGCATCAGGCACAGCCTTGCCTCCCTAATGGATAATAATGGAGAGGCAGACATGAAATCTATTGGGGTTTCTGTTCCAGCCCCAATCTGAGGATGGCTCATTAGCCTTGATTGGGGCTGTGTCAAAACAGAACTGATGCCTGCCAATCTTGCCACTCCAAACTAGCCTTCAGAAATGTCCAGGATCCTCTGTATGGACAGGCTTCGGTCAAGAGAAGCTTTAACCTGTCCACATGAATTAACTCAGCAAAGCAGACTGCAGGCTTAGAAATAAGAGGAAGGAAAGTCCATTCATGGTCTGCTTTAAGGACACCTAGTGGATCCCAGGGTCGGCTCACAGGTAGAGCCCTTCTTTTACTCTGTCGGTATTGTGTAAGATGCACTTGCACTGAGACATTTTGACTTCTACTGATGGCAGATTATTTTTTAAATTTACTTCCATCTCTTTGGCCATTTCCCTACCTGAGTGCATCCCAGGAAATGAACATTAGTCAACAAAATTTCATAGCCCAATAAATTTTTAGGATACCAATAGGTCAGACTTCACCAGTATGGAGTCTTCTGGATGCAACTATAATGCCCATGATTCCAGTCGGTACATTCTGGTGCTAGCTGGGGACAATGACCATTGTAATTTAATTACTCCAGAGAGGGAATTTAGTGGGTAAACATAAACTACAAAATTGCCTTTGTATTTCCAGTTATATTTGGTAACACCTCCCCCCCCCAGTTGCTTTCATATCTATTGGCACTACAATTCCCAGAATTTGGGAGTCATTGGCCTGATACATTTGAAGGACCCCAAATTTTTTCAGCACCATAGCAACAGGAGCCAGGAAAATCCAAGTTCAAACTCTGTAAAGTTAAGAGGAGGGAGAGTTGCACAATATGTAAGAGAACACTATATATCTACAGAAATGCATATGATCAAAGATAAAATCTCTCCAGAATGTATATGGGTCAATATAAAAGAGAAAAAAAGTGACATTGCCGTAGGTGTATATTACAGGCCACCCAACCAATCAGAAGGAACAGATGAACTCTTTGCCAACCAGTTAACAAATGTTTGTAGGAAGCATACCACAGTAATAATGGGAGACTTCAACTATCCAGATATCAACTGGGAGACAAACTTTGCAGTGAGTGGGAGATCAAACAGATTCCTAACCAACCTAGCCCACAACTTTGTCACCCAAAAGGTGAAAGTGGGAACTAGATGTAAAGCTATACTGGACTTAATCCTTACTAATAGAGAAGAAGTGCACTAGACAGTCACTTGTCTGAGATGGTTCTCCTGCTTGAGCAGGGGACTGGGCTAGAAGACCTCCAAGGTCCCTTCAGCTTCTATTCTATTCTATTCTATTCTATTCTATTCTATTCTATTCTATTCTATTCTATTCTATTCTATTCTATTCTATTCTATTCTATTCTATTCCACAAATATTTCCCTGTAGCAGAATTTGGTTTCTCAAGCTTTATATTAGAAGGGGGAGGAAGGCTGGGAATGGGAGGGGCAGGAGTATATTATTGTGTGCGTGGGGGTCAAGGTCAGGTATCATTGCAGCCTCAAGGAATTCTTTCCTATGTAAACTCTGAGGAAGGATTTTATTTAGTTTGAGATTTTGGAGAATTGAAATCCAAAATGTCTGGGGAAAGCACAAGGATTGCCCTTCCTCATTTGGGCCCGCTGTTTTATGCATCTGATTGCCCACCACTGGAAGTAGGAAGTGGGGTTAGAGGAGCTTGGCTTGGCCCAGCAGGCCTGAATGAAGATGCTGAGGATGAAACTCTGTGACCCTCAGAAGTGCAATAGGCTGAGGTAGAAGTGACAGGTCTTGACGTGGGTTGCATGCAAAGAATGGAATGGAATTGGTGGCTCACCTGGGACCGGCTCCTGCCTCAACTGGCACTGCTTAAGATGCAGCCGGTGCTGCTGGTGTGCCTGTCCTTGTCACAGCCAATTAGGATCAGGGCAGGCGGGACCTGGAGACTCTGAACAGCGCTGTAGCTGGCATCCCCATCATATGAATATTAAAGATTCCCTGAATTACACATTAATGTAAATGGGTGGGAGGGGAAGATAGTGAAGGAAGTGAAAGAAAAAAGAAGAGGAATGGTCTTCAGAATGGGTGATGGTACTTGTAATCCAACACAATTGGAGGACATAGTATGGGAAGGCTAATAGTTATAGAGCATACCTTTTTAAAAAAGAGAAAACAGAAGCTTATCAGCCTTTTGATCAGTGATGTCACTGCTGTGTCCTCTGCCAGAAGTGATCTTATTGGTCCAGAACTGGTTATGTGGAAGTGATGTCACTGATCAAGACTGGATATGTGGAAGTGATCAAAAGGGCTGATAAGCCTCTGTTAAAAACAAAATGTACGTCCTATAACTACTAAGGTTGCTCCAGTCCCACCTTCCATCTTGTTCCATTGCTATCTTCTCCCAGCTCTGAACTTTTCCAGAGAAAAATTACCCTCATCAGGACAGAAGTTCTTAGTTAGTTAGAGAGCCTGTTTTTCTTGTGATGAAATATCATGGAGGCATGTAGTCTCCAAGTGATCTTGGAAGAGTACAGCTGGGTAGCAATCAACCTACATCAAATTGGGCAGAAATACCTAGTGGCAATAGAGTTCTTTTGCCTCTTGGCAACACTTTTTGTCTTTATTTTTATTACGGCTGCAAGACATGGGCTGCAAAATCTAGCAAAGAATAGTGGTGCTCACCTATTACACTAAATCACAATATGTGCCCTTTGGGTTGGGCTCTGAATGTTGTATGAATTGTGATTTATTTTATAAAATTTAGTCCAACTATCCATAGCTTTGTGTAGTGAGTGAACCTAGTCCAGGGGTAGGCAACCTCGGCTCTTTTATGACTCATGGACTTCAACTCCCAGAATCCCTGAGTCAGCAAAGCTGACTCAGGAATTCTGGGAGTTGAAGTCCATGAGTCATAAAAGAGCCGACGTTGCCTACCCCTGACCTAGTCTGTATGCAGGTATCTGTTTGTAGGATGTCTGCTTCAGGCTTCTCTGAAACATCATTTGCAGGTATTTTGCCTCAGTGTAGAAGAGCAGGCTGAGCTGGAAGGCAGAGTTAAACATGTCATCAGTTGGAGTCATTGCATTGCCACTAGAGACCCAAGTCCATTTCCCCATGAATTCCATTGACCTTTATCTAGAGCCAATTTAGCTTTGATCATTAGTTGACTACATTCTTACATAGAGGTAGCAATAATAAGCTCTTCTGTGCTTTGAACTCAATGAGTACTTCTGGTTAATTTGCGCCTGACATTCAGTTTCTCCATCTTCCTCCTTTCCTGAGAAAGTTGGTTCCCACAGACTATTGCAATAATCAGGAAATATAAATGCATCAGACTATCAGCACCTGAGTCACAGAATTGGATAATGATTCAAAAATATTGAGCGTTTCTCTTGAAGTGAGAAATGAGATATCCGTTCTTTATTTTTTTTAAGGGAAATATTTGAAAGAAAAGAAATTTCCCTTCTCTCTCCATCCCTCCCTCCCTCCCCCCTCCCTCTCTCTCACACACACGCACACACAAACACTGTGGTTATATTTCTACTTTTGCTGGATCGTCTTGCATCTGTTAATACTCTGCACAGAATACAATATTAGTGCTGGAGCAAGATATTTTTATATCTTGAATTAGAATCTTCCCAATGATATGCAGGCATAATAATACGTGTTCTAGAAAAAGAGACATGTTTTTAAAACAAGGAATAAATGGTGCTCCTTAATCTGTTCTATATCTACCCGGAAGATCACTTTCACTACTACTATAGTATAAAGATGCTATAGCAACATATTTTTTTACACCATGTCTCCATGGCATAGCTTTCATCTTGTCTTCAGATAATCTTGAGATAGTATCAGTGTTAAATAACACCCCAACACATACTCCGTCTGACAACCTTAAGATCTGGAAAATATGTTAGGTTGTTTTTTTTTTTGTCCTGTTGCCTTGGATAATAAAGAAGTAGATAAGGAGTGGCATGATTTGGGAGCCTAGTTCTACTAGGACTGTACTTATTCCTGCCATATATATATACTGGTATATAGTCCTAAATCAGCGGTTCTCAACCTATGGGTCGCGACCCCATTTGGGGTCGATCTACCATTTCACGGGGGTCGCCAAGCAAGGCTGTCTGCCATTTTTTTCCCCTTTTCCGGCGGGTGCCTTACCTCCCTTGGGCTGGGCCAGCTGGTGGTCGGCCTGCTCCGTCTCTGCCGCTTGCCAGCTACGCTTCGGCCGGCGCAGGGGGCGGAACCACGCATGCGTGGCGCTCCCGGGCAGGGAAAGTCCTCGACTTACGACCGGTTGGGTAGTCCTCGACTTACGACCGGTTTAGTCCTCGACTTATGACTGGTTTAGTCCTCGACTTATGACCGGTTTAGTCCTCGACTTACGACTGGTTGGGGATCGTGGCATTAAAAAGGTTGAGAACCACTGTCCTAAATTAACAGGTGGATTCCTGCAAAATGAGTTGGCATGACAGTATGCCTTGCCAGGGATGTCAAACTGCCGGCCCGCGGGCCAGTTTCATCATACCAAAGCTGCGGTCATCCCATTGCCGGCAATGCAAAAAGAGTCGCGATACGTAGCGACACATCACATGACACGGCGAGTTTGACACCCATGCCTTAGAGGAAATAGCTCTGGAAACAGAACAATACAATTCACCACATAGTGGAATGCTGTGCAGAATAACTTTAACTATCCAATGTGTTAGATTACGGGTGCACCTGGTCCCCTGAAAATTTGCTCAGTGTGATCTGTTCATTGGCTAACACAGAGCTGTTTTGACTATGGGTGGACATTGGCCCAAGGGGAACACAAGATGCTCTAAGAGGTGGACTGATGGGGAGAGGAAGTTATATTCTCTTTGTTTTTGGCTGCTTCTGTCTGTCTCCTTTGCTGGGGCTCAGTGCAGCCACAATCATTGCAAACCTCCCAAGCCAGTTTTGGAGTTGGGAAAAGGAATAAAAAGTTTTCATGCTAGCATAGTTTTCTGTCACTCAGGATAGATTATGGAATTTAGAAGCTGAAAAAGACCCAAATACTAACATGCTAAGCATTTTTCTAATATAAACACTCAACCTAGCATTAGTTGACATTTTATATCTCTTTTTCTCCCAGAAGAAAATGTAAAAGAAATGAAGTTTTGTGCCATTATGGAAATGGAAGGATTGACCAAATAAGGTATTTACTTATAACACTTAGGATAGTGATGGCAAAACTTTTAGGGACTGAGTGCCCAAACTGCAACCCAAAACCCACTTATGAATCGTCGAGTGCCAGGTAGGTGTGGCTCATTGGCTGGGTGTGGCCATTGGCTGGATGTGGCCAATTGGGTGGGCATGGCCCATTGAGTGGGTGTGGCTGCGGTGGTAACAGCAGATTGGGTGGGACTAAAAAGTTCAATCAATTCCAACTTTGCAAGATCTTTTTTTCCCCGCTAGAAGTTGAAATTGACTGATTGAACCTTTTTTTTTTGCACATGGCGGCGGAGGTCTAAAGCAAAAAGGTTTTATAAAACCCAGCTGAAGGCCTAAGACTGGGGCGACAGCGCGCGTGCCCAAAGAGAGGGCTCTGAGTGCCGCCTCTGGCACCCGTGCCATAGGTTCGCCACCACTGACCTAGGAGGAATCACACTTTATAATAACAAAACAATTATAAAGCCACTAGATTGCAGCAGAGAGTTGGGGGGGGGGAGCAGCTCCTTTGTCTGTTTGCTGCCCTCTAGTGTTTGTCTAGATAATTATATAAAATATTTTTAACTCTGATTCATTCTCTTGTCTTTAATATATTGTGCTCTCTCCTTTCTTCACCCAGGGTGATCAGAAGGGTGTATTTGTGTCTCCTTGTGCCTTCACTATTAATTCAGAGGATGGGAATAATCTGGGTTTGCTTGTATAGTACGAATGCTGTATATATCCCCCTGGATATTTGCCTATCTGTTGTATGTTGTTCCTTCCCCCCCCCATTTATCTGCAAATTTTATTTTATTTATTTTATTTTATACATTTGGGAACTGTCAACAGTTTCCCCCCAAAACTCCTGCACTCAAATGCAGACAGAAATAATACTAGTGCAAAGAGACTCAGCATAATCCCTTGCATTAAAAAAAAAGATAAAAATGTGTAATGTCTGGCATTGGGATAACAAATGCATATTTGAAGATTAAAAGCAAACCGTACAGTCTACCTGAGGATTTCAGGGTGTGAGTTTATTGATGGGGAACAAGCATTATTTCAGAGTCTAAAATAACGAGCTTTGAACTGTGTTTAGGAACTGACGTACAGATACTGCTGTTCTTAGCCATTGGCTAATAGCCATTGCTCGGCCTGAAAAATTCTCTTGAGGACCTTTCTAATTCAGTTGTCATGGATTCTGAGCGAAAAGAGATAATGGGTAAAAGTAAGCAGCTGGTTTATGGCCTAGAAAAATTCATTGATCCATACATTTGCTTACAAATTATCTTCAGTGACCAATGTGTACCTGATGGGAGATCTCTGTCCCCTCCCTCCAAGGCATTAAGAATTGAAAGAGAGAGTAAGAAGCAAGTGGCTTGTCATTTGGGGAACAGATGCAATACACGGAAGATCTGAGTGAGTCTTTTGGAGGGTTTCTCTTGCATCCCGAGTGGTGAACACGCTATTCAGCACGCCTGTTGTAAATAAATACAAATATCGCAAATCATCAGTAAATCTCTAATGATTTACTCCATAGGAATCCAAGGCTGAATACACGCAGGGAGCTGAGAGGAAGGGAACTGATTGATTGATTTATATTGATTAATTAATTGATGGATTATGTTCCATCAAGTCATTTTCAACTCCTAACCACATAATGGGGGGGGGGGGAGAGAAGGATAATCCAAGGGAAAAATGGACTGGACTGGACTGGACTGGACTGGACTAGACTAGACTACTTTATTTGACCAAGTCTTGTTAGACACACAAGGAATGTATCTCTGGTACAGAAGCACTCAGTATACATGCAATCCAACCAAGATAACCATTCCCATTGTGCTGTTTTTCCCCTTCTTCTCCTTCACTTCTATGGAATCTTTCCATCTGAAGCAGAAGGCTTCCATCCCCAGTTTTGCTGCAGAGGCAGAGGGAGGCTTGCCTCACCTCTTCCCCATCTGATCCCGTGTCCCCACAGTTGCATTGTTAGAGGCCAAGGCCAGCTAATAGTGACAGCGCAGCAATCTCGACTTCATGAACGCGCTGCTAATAAAATGGCCTCACGGCACCCACACCATGGTCCCCGAGAAAAGCAATTGCAATCTGTCCAGCAGCTATCTGCTTCAGTTCAGAGTTAATGAGCCAGGCCTGGG
Source organism: Protobothrops mucrosquamatus (assembly GCF_001527695.2). NCBI lineage: Eukaryota > Metazoa > Chordata > Lepidosauria > Squamata > Viperidae > Protobothrops > Protobothrops mucrosquamatus. Next base: position 349,194 of record NW_015386759.1, read on the forward strand.
CTCCTAAGTCATCCTGCCACCTCTGCTGATTTTTCTTGATTACTGTAATGAAATGGTCAGAGGGTTATTAAACAACTTGCTCCTGAACTAGGAACATGGCGCCATGATCATGGCTTCATGCTGCACCCTGCCTGGCTCTATAATAAAATAGGCTGACAGTGATGCATCACCTCCCCATTCGTCTAGCCCCTGCCAAGAAGGAATAGATCCCTTTACCGGGAAGCTATACTTCAATGATAAAGGAAGATATATTGGGTTGTGCTTAATCAACACAAGCTGTTTTTCCTTTCTGGCACAACCAGGCCTAAGGTCCTACATGAATACAGTTCTGGGTTCACATTCACACTCTCCAGTGACTTCAGCTGTGTGACTTCTCTTAGATGGCTGTTGTGAGGATAAGACAGTATTCCCTCATTGGCCACCATGATTTCTTTGAGGCAAGGTGGAAAAGATGCATTGTTGGCCTGTTGTGACTCTCAATTCTTTATTGTGGCTTCCTGAAACCACGCTAAATACAGGTAGTCCTCAACTTACAACAGTTCATTTAGTGACTGTTCAAAGTTACAACGGCATTGAAAAATGTGACTTATGATTGTGCTGGGCTTTCCTTGTTTACTACTTCTCTGGCTGATCCATTGCCCAACTTACTCCTCTACCCCTTTTCCTGATTTAGGTAACCTTCCCCACGAAGTGTTCTTTAATTGCTTGTAGTCCTTGAGTTACAACAGTTCATTTACGGATCGTTCAAACTTACAACGGCACTGAAAAAGGGACGTATGACTGTTTTTCACAGTTTTGCAGCCATTCCTATGATCGTGTGATCAAAATTCAGATGCTTGGCAACTGATTCATATTTATGACCATTGCAGTGTCCCAAGGTCACGTGATCCCCTTTTGCAACCTCCTGACAAGCAAAGTCAATGGGGAAGTCAGATTCATTTAACAACCGGGTTACTAACTTATCAACTTTTGTAATTCACTTAACAACTGTGGCAAGAAAGGTCATAAAATGGGGCAAACTCATTTAATAAATGTCTCACTTAACAACAGAAATTGTGCTCAATCGTGGTCATAAGTCAAGGACTACCTGTATAATGTCCCAAACCCTCCAGCATGTGCCTCCAAATAGGTTATAACTCCAACTGTCACTTCATAGGAGTCCTACTTGTGTGTATCCATTGTTCTGGATTACAATCCCTACAACTTCTTTATTGCTAGGGTGACTAGAGTTGAGGGCATTAAGGCAGAAACATTTTTTGCTGGCTTCATTCAGTCTGGAAAACCTATTTCCCCAATCCTTCTGTAATTGTTTATTACAAATATTGTCACTGATCATCAAGAGCTCTTAAGCAAACAATGCAACTAGGTCAGGTTTCCCCCCCCCCCCGTCTATTGAAAAAAAAATGTTTGCCTGAACTGTCTTCACAAACTCATATTTCCTATTACCAGTATCCATCCTCTCTAAATTTCTCATCAGCCACAACCTTTATTTTTTACTGGCTACTGATTAAAGTCTATATGAAAACTTGGAAGAGAAGTAAGCCTGTGCTATAGGACAGTTAAGTTGGGATCGGGTGATTATTTGTGGTGATGCAGAATTGAGATGGGGTAGGACAGTGGTGGCGAACCTATGGCATGCATGCCAAAGGCGGCACTCAGAGCCCTCTCTTTGGGTACGCGCACTATGCCCCGAAGATGGCAACCATCCCTCTTCAAGCAGCCACCCGCTATGCTAACTCACCGAGGTCCCACATGGCCGGATGCATCCCAGCATGGCTGGTTTCCCTCCCCCCCGTCCCATCCCTCCTGGCCTCGCATGCTCTCCTTTTCCTGGGCACGACCCACTGCATCGCCTCCTCAGCTGTTGGCCAGCCGTCGAGCTCAGAGGCGGCTTCTCTGAACTACTGGCAGCAGGCTGCGGAGCCCTAGAGTACACCAGTCAAGGGGCCGGCAGGCTGTGGCTGCTGACGGACACCATCAGCCCCCATGCACTCGCTGGCCTCTGTGTGCAGGGGCCGATGGTGTCAGGCAGCAGCCGCCCTGCCCCTGCATCACCTTGCCCTGCAACAATGGCACCCCCGCCCTGCCTCGCCTCCCCTCACTCCACAGGACGAGCCTCCTGCCCACTGTCCCACCCACCAGAAACCCCCTGGATCTCCCCCAACCTTGTCCGGCCCCCACAGGAGTCCCTGCCCACGAGCAACATCAAGGTGACCACGCCCACCTTGACCACACCCACCCATTCTGCCATGACCAGCACAGCCACGCCCACCCAGTGGGCCATGCCCACCTGGCACCCGGCGATAAATAAGTGGGTTTTGGGTTGCAGTTTGGGCACTCGGTCTCTAAAAGGTTCGCCATCACTGGGGTAGGAGTAGAAAAGTGTTGGTGAAGATGTTTAGCTTCATCAGTGTGTATGTTCAAGTTGGATTGCCTGACATCATCACATTCACAGGGTGTAATGGCAAGAATTGACTGAGTGTGTGTGTGTGTCTGCAACAACTTCACATTCATTGTGTGTGATCCCTGACTGGCAGGAATTGTCCTTTTAGAAAGGAAAATTCTGAGTTTAAAACTTTGCAGAATCAGGAACATGTTAAGGGAAATAACACACCAATACATAGAAGATACAATTGCCTTAAACTAATTTTACAGAACATTTCAGCCTCCTCAAAAACTGATAAGCACGGGTGTCAAACTCACCACATCACATGATGTATTGCGATGTATCGCAACTTTTTTTGCATTGCTGGAGCTGGGGTGGGCGCGGCCTCCGCATGATACAACCAGCCCAAGGGCTGGCAGTTTGACACCCTTGCTCATAAGGGTTACCAGATTTCAGCTGCAAAAATCATCACCTACCACTAGATTGCAGCATTTGGTGAAACCTTTAGACCACATCAAGATTTTGCTCTTTCGGAGTAGTTAATGATACTGGTGATTTAAATCAGCAGCTGGCGAACTCTTTAGCAAATGAACATTATAGTTACAATAGTTCTTTAATTTTTTTTCTCTAAAACTGGGCAGTTCAGATTTGGATTGAGTATTTGACTGCTACTTCTACTTTGAAGGTTGGAGTGTGAACCTCCATATTCATACAACTGCATTCCTAACAATCCAGTACTTAGCTGAGAAGAAACCTAGCTTGATTCACATTTGGTACATATAACAGGAGACTTCTGGTGAGGCCACAGCTGAAGTGGAGTGGTGTTTATGGCTGAGATTGACAGCCTGGATACAGAATCTTGGCTGACAAAATCTCTCTGGAGAAAGGATAGATCATGAAATTGCCCACATGCACTCCAGACAGCTACTTCTTGTGAATAGATTGCAGGAATCAAGGTTTTTGTGGTTGGTTTATGAGTCAAGAACCAGGGGTTGAAGGATTATATCTAAACTATAAAGAATGGTATCTGGAATTGGTTATGTCTAGTCTAATGAAGAGAAGGATGAGGGGTGACATGATAGCAGTGTTCCAATATCTCAGGGATTGCCACAAAGAAGAGGGAATCAAGCTATTCTCCAAAGCACCTGAAGGCAGGACAAGAAGCAATAGATGGAAACAAACCAAAGAGAGAAGCAACCTAGAACTAAGAAGAAATTTTCTGACAGTTAGAACAATTAATCAGGGGAACAACCTGCCTCCAGAAGCTGTGAATGCTCCAACACTGGAAGTTTTTAAGAAGAGACTGGAAAGCCATTTGTCTGAAATGGTATAAGGTTTCCTGCCTGAGCAGGGGGTTGAACTAGATGACCTCCAAGGTCCTTTCCAACTTTTTTCTTCTTCTTCTTCTTCTTCTTCTTCTTCTTCTTCTTCTTCTTCTTCTTCTTCTTCTTCTTCTTCTTCTTCTTCTTCTTCTTCTTCTTCTTCTTCTTCTTCTTCTTCTTCTTCTTCTTCTTCTTCTTCTTCTTCTTCTTCTTCTTCTTCTTCTTCTTCTTCTTCTTCTTCTTCTTTTTTTTCTTCT
>NW_015386759.1:353527-370791 GCF_001527695.2 Protobothrops mucrosquamatus
CCTCCCATCGGCCGGTACGCTCCCACAGAGTGGGTCTCCTCAGGGTGCCGTCAGCCAGACAGTGCCGGCTGGCGACCCCCAGGGGGAGGGCCTTCTCGGTGGGAGCTCCCACCCTATGGAACGAACTACCCCCAGAGATCAGGGTGATCCCGGATCTCCCTTCCTTCCGCTGCGCCCTCAAGACATGGCTATTTAAGCTAGCAGGACTGGCCTAAGGGGTAATTTTTAGTTGGGTTTTAAAATAATTTTTAAAATAACAAAGGCCAAATTAATATTTCCTTTTAATTATGTTTTTAATGGTAGTATTTTGTACTTTTGTATTTGTTTTTATTAGGCTGTTAGCCGCCCTGAGTCCGCAAGGAGAAGGGCGGGGTAAAAATACAATAAATAATAATAATAATAATAAGTTTGAATAGAATGAAGCAAAGTGTTCCAAAGAGCAATCGAGCACTTTGATAGTAAATGTTTTTATGGAGATTTGTGAACTATGGACTCAGAAACTAATTTTAAGAATATTTAACATCGTAGATGGGTGGTGTGCAAATTACAGAAGATAAATAGGTTATACCGAGTAGGGCTGAAATTGATTTGAATGTGGATTTAAACATGAAAAGTTACAAGAATGATGTGGAAAAAGAGAATACACTGGATATACAAATGAAATTGGTTGATATCTTGATATTTGAAAAGGCTATGCAAGTATTATACCAGAGGAGTGATTTGACTACCTTTTTTTGTTCTGAATTTACAAAAGAGGTCTGTTAAAATTTTGATGGATTTACTAAGACTAGGCAAAGAGAAGATGAAAAGAAATCAAGTTCGAGGACATTATTTGAAGGGATTAAAAGCCAAGATTGGTAAAAGTATAGAGAAGAATATAAAGTTGACATATTTGATCAATGTTAAAATAGTTACATAGTTATTTCTGGTAGCCCTTAATAGACTTTTGCTGACTAGGACTGAATGATGAGGCTTTAAGATTTTGTTTATAATTAAGAGATGAGATTTGGGAATAGGAGAGTAGTTGTATTTTAAGAGATGGTGATAACTTAAAAAACTCTTTGTACGTATTGTGATGAAGGGGAAAATTGTTTATTTTTTATGTTTTATATTTTTTTCTTTTTCTAATCCTTCATGCCACCTACATTTTAAACCTGACTTCAAACTGAGTTTGCTGATTAAGTGAACCAATATGTATCCATTCGTTTACTTTAATTTTACACTACTACATTCTCTAGGGGTCACAGGAATTTGGAGATGTTTTTAGATGGCTCCATTGTGGCTGATCATTTACTCTCTGAATATGGTTGTGTATTTTAAATTATTTTGTATTTTTTATTTTTAATGACTTTTTACATTTTTAGAATGTTGGATCAATCTTGAATGGTGTCATGCATCCATCCATCCTTGTCTATTCCAAGGGGCATTGTCCTGCTTTGTTATTGAAATGTGCAAAAATATCATTTCCATCTTCAGATACTGAATGTATAGGCAATTCTCAACTTACAATCAGAATTGGGACTGGAACTTTGGTCATAAGTAATTGCAATCGTAGGTTGAGGCACCATGTGATTGAACTTAATTTTATGACTACTTTTACAATGGTCATTAAATAGGACAGTGTGGTTGTTAAGCAAATCAGGATAAGTGAACCATATGTCATAGGTGCAAATCCATTTTATCCAATGGTCTTTTTGCTAGAAAATGGCAAAAAAAAACATTGTAAAATGCAATCCCATGACATGACATGATACTGCAATTAGTCATAAATGTGAGCAGTTGCCAAGTACCCAAAATATGATCACATGACTGTGGGGGTGATGCAGCAGTTGTAACTTGGAGGACAAGACCTAAATAACTTCAGTCATTAAGCGATTGGTAGTAAGTCAAGGACTAGCTGTAGTAGATGAAACAAGGGTTTTTTAAATAGACATTAAAATAGCCCTTTAAGTAGCCCTTTTCTCAATGACCTGAGGGTTGCATGCAGTGTTATGGGCACGGAGGGCTCCATTCAGTATTTTCAACAACCTTGCAAGCTTTACAACCACAACCAACCAATACAATCCAAGGTGGAGAACATTGAACAAATTAAAGTTATTTTGCTCCAAATCCAAGCCTCTATCCTCTACACAAACTCATCTATATGGTATGGAATTCATTAGGAAAAGTAAATTTGAATCTATTCCCAAATCTATTGAGGGCTTTGCATCATCCATGCAGAGAATATGGAAACAGAAGCATACATATTAATTCTTGCAAGGTAGCTTCTACTTATCCTCCTCCTGGGCCCAATTTACAATTATTTTTAGATGGGTTTTCAACATGACTCTGAATCTCTTTTCCCAAGCTATCTTGCACTGATTTGTGGGACTTTAACACTCATATTGATTCCTCACCAGCTGCATGGGATTTATTTTTCTGTCCTGTCTCTCTAGTTCAGGGGTGTCAAACTGCCAGCCCACGGGCCGGACGCGTCATCCCAAAACTGCACCCACCCCATTGCCGGCAATGGAGAAAAAGCTCCGATATGTCGTGCGATGTCAAGTGACGTCGCGAGTTTGACATGCCTGCTCTAGTTGGTCTCTCTAGTTTTTTCCCCCCACTTCTTCTACTCATAATAATAGAAGACTTTAGACTTGGTATTCTCATTAATGATGAAACCTTCTCTGGGCTTAGTTTTTCCCAGTCTTCTCTACTTTTGTCACCATCTCACCTTCCATCTGGCCTCTACTCAGTTTTCACATGATTCATTTTCAGCTGTGCTTTCAGACATCTCATCTCTGTCCTTTGTACTTTGGGACATTTATCTTCTTCTGCCTCTTCCTAACCTGTGGAGTCCATCATTGCCAATTGTCTAGCTGACCTGATTATTACTACTACAGGCTGTCCTCGACTTACGGTCACAACTGAGCCCAACATTTATGTTGCTAAGCGAGACATTTGTTAAGTGAGTTTTGCCCCATGTCATGACTGTTCTTGCCACGCTTGTGAAGTGAACCACTGCAGTTGTTAAGTTAGTAACATGGCTGTTAAGTGAATCTGGCTTCCCCCATTGACTTTGCTTGTCGGAAGGATCGCAAAGTGGGATCACGTCATGCTGCAACCACCATAAATATGAACCAGTTTATCAAGCATCCAAATGGAAATCACTGGCCATGGGGATGCTGCAATGGTCATAAGTGTGAAAAATGGTCATAAGTCATTTTTTTCAGCACTGTTGTAACTTCGAGCTGTCACTAAATGAACTGTTGAAAGTTGAGGACCACCTGTACTGTATCAAAGTTGCTTTGGTTCAGGTTGGTCCTGGCCGTGAATGCCCGCGGAGAGTTGGACCTCTATAACCAGAGATATGTCTGCCACTTTGAGAACGGAGATGATAATGACGATGATGATAGTAATAATAATAATAATAATAATAATAATAATAATAATAATAATAATAATAATAATAATAATAATAATAAAGTTGGAAGGGACCTTGGAGATCATCTAGTCCAACCTCCCGCTCAGGCAGGAAACCCTATACTATTTCAGACAAATGGCTGTCCAGTCTCTTCTTAAAAACTTCTGGAGGCAGGTTGTTCCACTGGTTAATTGTTCTAACTGTCAGGAAGTTTCTACTTAGTTCTAGGTTGCTTCTCTCCTTGATTAGTTTCCACCCGTTGCTTCTTGTCCTGCCTTCAGACACCTTGGAAACTAGCTTGACTCCCTCTTCTTTGTGGCAGCCCCTGAGATATTGGAACACTGCTATCATGTCCCCCCTCGTCCTTCTCTTCATTAAACTAGACATACCCAATTCCAGCAACCGTTCCTTATATGCTTTAACCTCCAGTCCTCTGATCATCTTTGTTGCTCTTCTCTGCACTCTTTCTAGAGTCTCTAACCAGATGGTCCTGGTTAGGTGACTGAAGGGCGCCTGGCAGGGGGTTCCCTCCCTTATGCTGTGGACACACACAGAAAAACTCTAGTTAAGTTTTTTTCACCATTTGCAAGAAGCAAAGAGGTTTCCTTTCAGGCTGGCATTCCTTCTTAGTTTAGAACACCTCACCAGGTTTTCTCCACAGCAGGGGTGCCCAACCCCCGGTCCTTGGCCCAGCACCAGGCCGCAGCATGCCGGGCCACACAAAGAAGCGAAACCCCATCCGTGGAACACAGGCAGCACACAAACCATGTCCCTTCTGGTCTGCAGAAAAAACTCTCCCCACAGCAACCGGGACCGGCCCTGGTGCCCAAAAAGTTGGGGGCCACTGGTCTACAGGAAGTCCTCGACTTACAGCTATTCATTTAGTAACCGTTCGAAGTTACGATGGCACTGGAAAAAGTGACTTATGACCATTTTTCACACTTACGACCCCATGGTCACACGGCTAAAATTCAGACGCTTGGCAACTGGCTCTTATTTATGACGGTTGCGGCGTCCCGGGGTCATGTGCTCATCTTTTGCGACCTTCTGAAAAGCAAAGTCAATGGGGAAGCCGGATTCACTTAACGACCGTGTGACTCAATATCAGGTTCTGTGATTCACTTCACAACTGTGGCAAGAAAGGTTGCAAAATGGGGCAAAACTCAACTATCTGGCTTAGCCATGGAAATTTTGGGTTCAATTGTGGTCGTTAAGTCGAGGACTATCTGGACTTGTCCTTCTTTATTAGTCCTGCCCATTCCTGGATTGGAGGATATGTGGAGGACACTTTTATCAAATAAAGCGATGAATATTGTTCATTGTTTTCCCTCTTCTTTCCTTCCTCTGTCATTTATCATCTCCTTCCATTTACTCCTGCTTTTGAATTTATCCCTAACTTGGAAGGTGGCATTCACCAAATTGTGCAGGGCTTTCCTTGTTTACTACTTCTCTTGCTGATCCATTGCCCAACTTACTACTCTACCCCTTTTCCTGATTTATGTAACCTTCCCTATGAAGTGTTCTTTAATTTCCTGTAGTCCTTGAGTTACAACAGTTCATTTACGGATTGTTCAAACTTACAATGGCACTGAAGAAAGGGACTTATGACTGTTTTTCACAGTTACAACCTTTGCAGCCATCCCTATGATCATGTGATCAAAATTCAGACGCTTGGCAACTGGTTCATATTTACAACTGTTGCTATGTCCCAAGGTCACGTGATCCCCTTTTGTGACCTTCTGACAAGCCAAGTCAGTGGGGAAGCCAGATTCACTTAACAACCAGGTTACTAACTTATCAACTGCAGCAATTCACTTAACAGCTGTGGCAAGAAAGGTCCTAAAATTGGACAAAACTCAACAAATGTCTCACTTAATGACAGAAATAGGGGGGGCTCAATTGTGGTCGTAAGTCGAGGACTACCTGCGCTGGTAATTTTCCAGATTCTTTTAAGGACACTCTTCTCCTTGCTTAAAAAAATAAAAATAAAAATTCCCTGAGATCCCTCTTTGTGCTCAAGTTACTAATCTCCATCGTTGTTTCCTTTTTAATCTAGAGTCCTTGAGAAAGTTGCCTTCTCAGAATTGAATTTTGATTTGGCTTTTAATGGCTTCTCAATCTATTTCAATCAGGATTTCAGGCAAGCCACTCAGCTGAGACAGCCCGTTTGCAAATTCTGAATTACATTCTGGTGGCCAAGATCTAGTACCATCTATCAGTATCGGTCCTCTTGGATCTGCCAGCAGAATCTGAGCAACGTTAAAACATTAAGACGTCAACAACAGCATGCAACTCCAAGGATAAAAGAATAACTCCAATCTCATACAAAAATATACATCAACATTTGACACACTTGACCAGGGGTAGGCAACCTTGGCTCTTTTATGACTTATGGACTTCAACTCCCAGAATTCCTGAGCCAGCCATGCTGAGGGGAAAGGGAGAGGTTTCCAAGCTGAGCCATGCTGGCTCAGGAATTCTGGGAATTCTGGAAGCCCATCCTGAAGCTGTCACTTTAGAAGGCAGGATCTGGTTTTCCAAAGCTTAGCAAGAGCCAGGAATGGTTTGTAGTCTCCCAGTGCTCAGCTGATCAGGGCAAAAAGCTGGAAAGCAGCTGCCATTTCTGCAAGGACTTGTTGGAGCAATAGTGGCTGCTTCCAGAAGGCATGTGAAACAAACCCAAGTGCTGCGGGGTCCTGGCAGGGCAGGATAGGGGGAAGAAAGGCAGGGGTGCTGCAATATCCCCACTGTCACTCCTAAGGCATGTGGCTGTGGGGCCCTTGCAACTTTAAAACAAGATTTTATGTATGTAATTTGGGGGCATCTGTTGTAACTTTGAACATCCGTTAAGTGACCTGTTGTATCTCAAGGATTACCTGTAGTTCCTCTACTTTCTGGGTCATGTGAAGCCATCAGTTCACATATTGGAGGATGAATTTCATGAAGGATTTTGAATAAAGGCAGGACTTTCCACCTCAAAGGAGTCGACAGCTGTCCGAAGGACCTAAACTATGTCAGGTTTGGCTTCTGCTCCAAATTGAACCACAGTCCCACTAAAGTTACTTAATTGCACCCCTAACTGCATACACTAATTGCACTTAGTTGCCATTATCACATCCTAACTAAGGAGCAGAATTTGAAATGCAAATGTTTATTAATGAACGATTCATTGTCACCTATCTCTAGCAAAAACCCAGATGAACATTCATGTGTTACTTATTTCTGAATAACTGTCATCATCCATGGTTGTTCTAAAAACCTGGGAAATTCAGTCCTAAATCATAACACTTCAGAACTTCATTTGGGGTCTAATTGATCTAGCTTGACTTTTAGGATTAAATCTCTCAACCTCCCCCAAACACGGTATAAATCAGTAGAATTGCTACCACCTACTGAATGAGCAGGGGAACTTCTTAATAGTTACAAGGAGTAGCTACCTCAGTTTAGGAGATTTATGGGATTTACAGAATGATAACTCTGCCAGGCTCTAATCTCTAGCCTCTAAACTGCTTGCAGCAGCTGTATTCTCCAAAACATGGCCCAAACACAAAGGCCAAGAAAAGCTTATTAAGAGCCTCCCCCCCCCAAATTCAGGTTAGAATTACTATTTAACACTACATAGAATATAGCAGATAAATACAATAAAGCAGGCTGTGGTCTGCAACCCCCCCCCCCCCGTTAATCTGATAGTTTCTAAAGTGTCACTAGATTTCCTGTGATGTTTCTTGCTTACAGCAGATTAATATAGCAGCATTTTACCACAAAAATAGCAAAGAAGTAAGAAGCAACATTTCTGATTTAAAAAACACTCTCTCTGAAGTACTTGGTCCTTTGCTGCTTATAAGTTTTTTTTATATGGCATTCCTAAGCAAGATGAACTTTTGTAATCAATATTCCCCTTGGCCAAATTTTCCTTCCAAGGAATTAACACACAATTGTGGTAGAAAGGTACACTGTCTTCAATAAATCTGACAGTGATGTCAATGGGAGTGGAAGGTACTGATAGGCTCATCCTTCCATTAAGATTAAAAGGGGAACAGTAAAGATCATAATAATTCACAGTGGAAGAACCCTGAGGGTATAAGGCAGTGATGGCGAACCTTTTAGAGACTGAGTGCCCAAACTGCAATCCAAAACCCACTTATGCATCATCGAGTGCCGGGTGGGTGTGGCCCATTGGCTGGGCGTGGCTGCGGTGGTAACGGCAGACTGGGTGGGACTAAAATGTTCAATCAATTCCAACTTTGCAAGATCATTTTTTTCCCTGCGAGAAGTTAAAATTGACTGATTGAACCTTTTTTTTTTTTTTTGCACACGGCGGCAGAGGCCTAAAGCGAAAAGGTTTTATAAAACCCAGCTGAAGGCCTAGGACTGGGGCGATGGCGTGTGTGCCCACAGAGAGGGCTCTGAGTGCCGCCTCTGGCACCCGTGCCATAGGTTCGCCACCACTGGTATAAGAGAAATCACCCACTTAAGAGGAGGAACTCCAGAATCAATTCTGGAAGAAAGAGTGGCAAATCACTTCTCTACTGTTGCCAGTACAATTGTAGTCATGGCTGAAACATTAAGATGAGTTTGGATGCAAGACGATAAAAAACTGTAAGTAGGAAGATTTCTCTCTAATTATACTGGGGGATAACACTGAATCTCCATGAGTAAATTTGAGGGTGTTGCTATGGCCAAACCAAAGCTGCTAGGAAGCATGCTCACTAATGGTGCTAGTATTGCAAGAGAAATTTCTTATTTTACAGAAAAATAAGAGCATGGAATGTGAAAAGGATGGATCAAGGAGAACATGTAATTGTCAAAATAGAAATTAAATGAAATAAACAATGTTTTTGGAGTAACTTAACTTGGGTGGACTGTAATGGTGGACTGATTTAAATGAGATAATACCATACTTAGTAATGGAGATGCTCAATAACTAAAATGGACATTCCTATATTATATTCTTAGCTATAGTCCAATAACAAACAAAAATACATCTTGTTGAAAGAAAAATCTTCATCAGGGTACAGTCCAAGCTGGGAATAAACAAAATGGAGACTGCTTTAGAAAGAATGTTGTAGTTTATTGAAGAGCAGAGCCAGACAGAAATGTGGCTTTGGGAAAGCTGACCATATGTAGCTGGGAGTGGTGGGTTTTTATACCTTCTTGGGCTTTTGTGTTTGGAGTTGTTTCCTGTTCCTGTGGCATGAACTTTGATCTGAGCGTTTGAATGTGTCCTTTTTGGTATTCTGATGGTGGTGGGTTAATCCTGTTATGTTCTAAAGGTCATGTCCTGCTTTTCTGTGGCTGTGGCTGATGGCTATGTCCTGTGTTGGATTTTTTTGGTGAGGGGTTATTGATTCTTTGTCTTTTAATCTCATCAGCTCCAAGCTTCCTGGCTAGTCTTTCTGGACGGATGATCAAATCTGCATTTCTAAAAGCTGGCCTGCTTGGTTTCTGCTGGGGGAGGGAGACTTGGAGCTGTCTTTGCCTAAGATTTTTCATTATTCCTTTGGGGAAATATAATATTCTGTCCTTTTTAATATCCTCCTAAAATATTTCCTTCTCTAGGAGGGTGGGTGCTGACTTCCAACAATAAATCAGAATTAGTGGCTATCTTGTGAATATTAGTATTGTACAAGTCTAGCTCCCTTAACACTGATTCAATGATAGAAAACATTGAACAATTTTGTGGCTAAAAAATATAATTAAGAAAAAACACTGCTAATGGAGTTTAGAAGATGACGAAAATGAAAATTTGAAATTTCAAGATTTGATCTGAGAAATTAAATAATAAAAGAGGTGTGCTTAATTATATAGCAAAAATATTATTAGAATTGCAATATATGGAAGCTGGAATCAAAATAGGAAGTTGAACTAGTCCTCCTTTTTATTCATTCATTTATTCATTCATTCTTCAACATACGGTGTTCCATTTATGAAATTGTCAAGTGGCTTACCTAATAGAGTTAAAATTAACAGAACACAAAAGTAACAAAGAACAAATATGCATAATGCACTAAAGTAATTTATTAACTGAAAATAAATAATTCATTATGATATAAAAGTGAAATAGGAAAATGTGAGTTAATGCTAAATATGAAGAAGGCAAAGATAATGTCAACCAATATGTTTACTGAATGCAGAGTTGACAGTAAAAAAGTGAAGTTGTAGACAGTTTTGTTTCAAGAATAGATAAATAAAGCAGAGTGCTGGGGAAGTAAATAGGAGATTAATCATATGGAAGACAATGATAAATCTAAACAAGATCATGAAGGATAAGGATATTTCTATGACAACAACAATCAGAATAGTAAAAGTAATGCCTTTTCCAGTAGTAAAGTATGGCTGTGAAAGCTGGATGTTGAGAAAGAGCGAGAGAAATAAGATGATGCCTTCAAATTATAGATCTGTAAATAGTTAGTAAGAACATTGTGGATTCAGGAAGAGCTAATCAATCAGTTCTAGGCCAAATAAAGACTGCCTCCTCCCTTGAGGCAAACAGAAACCCACATAATTTGGGCATGTGATACGAGTGGATGATGGATTACAAAAAAATAACACTATGCTTAGCAACTTTGAAGGAAATAGAAGAAGGAGAAGACAATAAATAAGGTAGATGGATAAGACCAAAGAGATTGTAGGACTGTCCTTGAAACAGCTAAAGATTATCTTTAAAGACAAGTTGTGATTGCAAGCATTTGTCCATGCTGTCACCAAGGGTTGATCCTAACTCAGTGGCATCTAAGTTGGCTTAGGATCACTGTGAATGCAAAATCGAATGAGTACAGCTTTCTCTTTCTCCAGATTAAGCTTTCCTAGCCAGATACTGGTCAATCTCGCTGAGACAATCTTTCCCAGAATTCCTAGCTATACTCTGTAATGTCTCTGGTTATAAAAGTAGTCCACCTTGGAAAGGCAGAAAGGCAATATATGAGATCCACTGAGAAGTGGAAGGTCTATGCTGTAGATCAGTGTTTCTCAGCCTTGACAACTTCAATTCCCAGAATTACCCGGCCAACATGCTGTAGATAATTGTATAAATCAACCTAAATAACTTATATTCATAAGCATTAGCATGTCACAGAAAATTAGAAGAATCAGCTAAATTGTTTTTTGCTTACTGTGAAACAAGAACTAGGAATTCTGGTTCTCCAAATAAAACAGAGTTAACAAAGTCATAGTTTAATCTTGGCTTTTGATTAAAGCAAGAGCTGGTAAACATTTCCAGGGCTTTGGTGCTTGCCCCCACAGCCATGCTAAACATTTCATAAGGTAACTAATATCCCATAAAATATGGTGAGTTTGATTTTGGGTCCCCCCCCCCAAATTATTTAAATTTCATTGGAAGTCTTGAGATATTTTTTTAGGATGTGCAAATGCTCCAGTCTCTCCAGAGATGTGAGAGACAGACTAGCTAGCGAAAAAGGGAGAGTGCAGGGAAAGGACAATAACCATATTTATTAATGACAGAAAATCTTTCATGGACGTTTTACTGAAGAAAGAAAAAAATGAACTTATGGGTTTGATGATTAGAAAGAATAGACTGTGGAAAGGAGGAAATTACTATGTAATCGTAGAATGGTAAAATATAAATGCATTCATAACTGCTATTAAGAAGATTGGAAGCTGCTTCTTTAAACAGGTAGGCCTCAACTTACAACCACAATTGAGCCCAAAATTTCTGTTGCTAAATGAAACAGTTGTTAAGTGAGTTTTGCCCCATTTTACGACTTTTGTTACCACAATTGTTAAGTGAATCATTGCAGTTGGTAAATTCATAACATGGTTGTTAAGTGAATCTGGCTTCCCCATTGATTTTCCTTGTCAGGTTGCAAAAGATGGTCACTTGACCCAGGGACACTGCAAACATCATCAAGATTAGTCAGTTGCCAAATGTCTGAATTTTGATCATATCGCCATGGGGATGCTGTGATGGTCATAAGTGTGAAAAATGGTCATAAGTCACTTTTTTCAATGATATTGTAACTTTGAATGGTCACTAAATGAACTATTGTAATTTGTGGACTACCTGTAACTTATTCTTTCTTTTTTTAAAAAATTCTTAATTTCTTTTTTTGTCCATTCACTATTTCTCTTCATTTTATTTCTCCTCTAAAATCTGTATTGCTTTCATTTTGCTAAAACTGTTTGTTTGTAAAAAAAATAGTAATACAAATATTCTAACAATACAGAAAAAGGTGTCTGCACCTAAGCAGAAATAACAGACGGAACTGACCCTGTTGGGACCAAAGAAACCCAACCCCCCACCCAAAAACCCAGCATTGCAACACAAAGGGAAATCAGACTGGACGTTGACCAAGAGCTATATTAATGAGTCTTGCTCAGTCAGCTAGCTTAGTGGAGCTTCTTTATAAAGAGGTAGTCTATATGTTACAGGTGTTATGTTTACCTTCTATGCAACTCTATTGTTCATCTCTACTGTATTTCCTGTGTCACATTGCTACTTTATGATTCATCTCTATTATTCCTGGGATGCCTTTCCTGTTCCTGCTGTATTCTCGCTCTCTAAGAAGATGGCTTCTGCACAGTGATGGCTTGTATTGTATTTACTTATTCCACATGAAACAGTCTACATCTGAAGAGCTACACCTTCTGTGCAAAAAGATGAGAAATAGGCAGCTTTAGTGATGGGTTAGTAGGTTCCTAGAGTCATTTGTCTGGCACTGGTGCATATAGAAAAAGGGGAGCAGGCCTCTCTCACCTTGGAAATTCTAATGGCTTTATGATGTCACACATCCAGGCTCAACTGTCAGTTTTTGTCAGTTATCAGTTATCAGAGTGAAGATGGCTTCCAAGAAGTAAGTTGGTCTTCACAAGGGCTGCTGGACTCTGGGGAAGCGTCCCTCTTTTAGTAGCCAACTTATCAGAGGGGTGTAAATGCTGATTTGGGCTCTTTTTAGGAAAGGGAAGCAGAGAGAAGACGTAGTCCAGAGAACATCTACCTCCTTCTCCTGTTACTTTTAATTTTTGGTGGATCGTTTTTAAACAATTGGTATCACACAGTCCCTTTTACATGCCATGAAATGTGCATGTTTTATGGAATTTTGACTCATTGCCACAGTCTGCTTGAGCACTTAATGTTTTTTTTTTTTCATTTGAGGGGGAGAAAAGGTTTGTGTGTGTGTGTGTGGGGGGGAGGCTGGTTAAACAAGACATCTAGGATCTGATGTTCAAAGTTCTTCAGAGGGAGCAACATACCCAGGATATCAGTTACTATGTAAAGCTATGGAGAGAGAAAAAATATAATTCTTGGTAATTGGTCTCTAAAAGCATCAGAGGGAGAAGACCCTTTGTCCTGGGATGGGGAAAGTGAAAGGGGTAAGGTAGGGAAGGAATATTTTCAGTACTGGGCTCCCTCACAGAGATTTAGACAGGAACTTGTCTCTTTTTCCCAAATGCTGTCTTTGGCCCAAAGGTAGAGTACAGGCCAGACCATTTCTGATACACCAAGAATTCCTTCCTCTTCTGATCACCCTTGTTTTCCCCTGAGGTTTTCTGCCTTCCAAGGGAGCCTTCCGGGAAACCTCTCATTTATTTATTTTTTGCCAAAGATCTTAAAGTCACATTGGCAAATTTAGACTGATTTTCCTAAGGTTCTGAAAAACATAAGAAATTATCTTAATTTTGCAGTAGAGGAAAAAGGGAAGTGTCTTCATCCAAGTAGAAACAATGGTGGGAGCTGACTTAAGAGACAGGGATGTAGGGACATGCACAGACAACATGTTTCCAAAAGTCAGTGAGTCTTGCTCAAGCAGCCAGTTTAATGGAACTTCCACATGAAGAGGTAGTTCTATATCGAAGGAGCTAGTCCTCCTCAGCAACAAGAGGGAAAATAGGCTATTACTGTGATTTTAGGGGAGTAACTTCCCAAAGGCATTGGCCTGGCATTGCTGGTATGCAGAAAGGCTGGGCTAGGTGATCACTCTCAGCACCTCACAATTAATGGCAAGGAGGCCTGGCATCTCCTTGGAAACTCCAGGGCCTTTGTACCCTCATTCACCTACCCCTGGATTTAACTCCATTTATTCACCGTCGTCAATGAATGAAAAGTTCCATTTCAAGATGTAAGTTGGCTTTCTTAAGGGTTGATGGATTGCGGGGAACCCTTCCCATTTTGTAACCAACTTTTCAGAGGATTGGGATATTCCATGGGGGAAAGTACCCATTTGCTGTCCTCTTAGGAAAGGAAAATGAGGCATACACGTTCCAGAGCAGTTTTATTTTTTATTCCTTATAGGTGTTAAACTGGGTTGACTACTTTTCCAGTTGATAGAGGGGTCACATAGCATAGAAAAGCTTTTTAAATTGGATAAAGTCATGTGGCTGTGGAATACATCCAATCACACAAAAGCAACCAAGGTTAAAACTAATCATTTCAACGCAGAACTATTATTATTGTTCCACCCTGACTGCTTTCCATCACAGGGATGTTGCTATGGGATTTACATGAATCAAAGTGATTCTGGAAAACAGGCTTTAGTCTAATCCTTTCCTTAGATTCCCTTTTCTCTTTTCTAGGGGATTCAACTGTTTTTACTGTTTTGGAAGAAAAACAAGGAAGGCTAGGATAACAAGCGATCCAGGAGCTGGTACTCAATATTCTCCAACATGCAAACTGGAGGACACAATAATGTTTCCTAGGAGAAAAAAATGTATTGTTGACATGGCTCTCCAAAAAGTGGAGCAGTGTGGTAAGTGGACACTTTGAGTTGAAGTGGGACATTGAGAGCGAAAGGGAAGGAATTCCTTCAGGAGTGGACCCCTCCATGTAGACGTATGCAGGGGCCACTTCTGCATCATTCCAGATTCAAGGTTACACACAGAGACAGGGCAGAGGCCAACTTTCCTGATCCACCAAGCACCTTTCCTCCTGAACCTCCTGAGTCCACATTGACTTTCCACAAGTTGTTCTGCTTCCACGGGACTTTTTGGGGAAATTTCAAGATGGTTTAGTGGAACCTATCTACCTATTTGCAAATGGGGAGGGGAATATAGAAAATGGAATTTGCCTTAGGTTCCTATCAAGGCCAGCTCTGTGAACCACAAAAGCTTTTGAATAACACAGTTGGAAGGGACCTTGGAGATCTTCTACTCCAACTCCCTGCTCAAGCAGGAGACCCTATACCCGTGGTGGCGAACCTATGGCACGCGTGCCACAGATGGCACGCAGAGCCGTCTCTGTGGGCACGCGCGCCATTGTCCCAGTCCTAGGCCTTCAGCTGGGTTTTATAAAACCTTTTTGCTTTAGGCTTCCGTGCCCGTGTACAAAAAAAAAAAAAAGGTTCAATCAATCAATCAATTTCAACTTCTTGCGGAAAAAAAAAGATCTCGCAAAGTTGGAATTGATTGATTGAACTTTTTAGTCCCACCCAGTCTGCCATTACCACCACAGCCACGCCCACCCAATGGGCCACACCCACCCAATGGGCCACACCCAACCAACCACCTGGCACCCGACCATACATAAGTGGGTTTTGGGTTGCAGTTTGGGCACTCAGCCTCTAAAAGGTTTGCCATTACTGCCCTATACCATTTCAGACAAATGGTTGTCTTCTTAAAAACCTCCAGTGTTGGAGCACCCACAGTTTCTGGAGGCAAGTCGTTCTACTGATTAATGGTTCAAACTGTCCAGAAATTTCTCATTAGTTCTAGATTGGTTCTCTCTTTTATTAGTTTCCATCCGTTGCTTCTTGTCCTACTTTACAGATGGAATCGGATTTCCAAGGAAAGGATGGTGCAAGACAGGGCTGATTTTGGTGGCTTTTCTTCATCTGGTGGAGACCTAAAAAATTTGCTGAGGATCCTACCCACCTACCTACCACTTTCCCAGATTTCCCCATAAAGGCCAGCCCAGGGAAAAGGAAACTCCTCTTCAAAAAAATAATATCTCCAGCAAGAAGCCCAACTGTGTAAGAAAAGACTGGTGGACCAGACAAAACCTGCAGTAAGAGGTCAATGAGGGGACTGGCAAGACAGCCCAAACAGTAGGTGTAGTAACTTTTGGAAGTAGTAGAGATTCCTGTGGCTGGGCTTTGCCCCCAGGTTGGAATCCTAGTCTCTTTTACCCAATCTCAGTGTGGTGCAAAATATTCCTCAGGATGGACAAAGTCTCAGAAGGGTTTCAAGTGTCCCTTCTAAAAGGAGACCCTAGGAGCAAGACGCCCCACAGCCTCCCTGACTTACAACCTGACTCTTTTCTGTTGCAACAGGAGCACAACCTAAGTCAAGGCCTCAGTGCGATCGCTGCTCTGTTTCAACTGAAGCAAAGAGGGGAAATGAAAGAGTGGGCACCCTGGAACAAGAACCCTATAGTCTAGCTGTCCTGGTTAAGTAAGTGGGAGATAGATGATAATTAGTAGCAGGCAATGGAGGATGGGGAGATACTGGAGGTTGAGGGAAAGGAGAAAAACTATCCCTGGCTTTTCAGAAGCTTTATCAGAAGCTCAGTTAGTTCTGTCAGAGAAACTGGAATGTAGCTATCAAAACCTGGTCCAGGAAAAGGGTCCATAACCTGCAGGTAATTTATCTTTGGACTGAAAGACAAGGTGCAGCAGAAGAACAGGTCAAAAGGGGCTGGGGCAAAGAGAAAGGACTGGAACAGTCTGGTTGACTTTGAATTCTCTGCTTCTCTCAACTCTTGTTTCCTCAAAATAATTTAAGCAGCTTCACTGCGGGACTAGCTGCCTTGCTTAAAATACATGACATCAGGTCAGGCTTAGTGGGTAAAGACAATCTGTTGTGGTGCTCAGTGAATAAGAAAGGGGAGATCTTTCAGAGAGTCACTCCAGCCCTGGTCGCCCTGCAGCTTGACTACTACAACACTTTTCACATAGGGCTGCCCTTGAATATTACCCAGAAGCTTCAATTGGACCGTGGCCACTTTGGCCCCTTTCAGCTGAGGTCACCAAATCAAAGGAAAAGTTTTCCTTGTGAAGTGGAGAGAAGGTAGCTTGACTTCCCTACATCTCCTAAAAATTGGCCCAGCTTATTCTACTTTGGGGGGAAAAAATTGAAATTGAAGGTTGTTCACTAAGATGAGCACTGATGTCTCTTTCTTCCGTTTCACCTCACGGTAAGGTCCCACCAGCCATGGACACACCGTGGTGGAATCCATGCTCCTCAATACCTTTGCATTCCTCAGGATGGCCGTCATGGAGATAAAAAACGAGGGTGTTCCTGGGATATCATCTTTACCAACACTTCTGGGATTTCTTTTCTGGTATTGACATGGATGGGAAATTGTTTCCCCAAAGTAGTAGCACTATTTCTGTGTTTCCTTTCAGATTGAGAAGTTGCTGGGTCATTTCTTTGTCAATTCCACACACTTTGAGCCACATGGCTACGGATGTTTCTGCTTGGTCTTGAACAAGCTTCTCTACTATGGGAGCCATTATCCCAGGATCAATGTACATAACAAACCTAAAATATCATGAACTGGGGGCTTTGGGTGCCTCATTGCTCTTGGGACCCCATCCTCAGGGAGGGTTTCTTTTTCCTTTCATTCTGATTGATGGTGGACTAAGGAATCCCTGGAATGGATGTCTTGCTGGTTAATCCTGGTGTCGGTGGGCTAAAGGAAGAAGGGTAATTACTCTCCAGGGCATCTTGGCAACAGTGTGATGCACTTCTTTCTGTGTCTTCCAGCTCAATAAAGTCCAACAGGTGTTTCCACAAGTTCCAGTGGAAATCTGACATGCTGAAAATAAGGATGGTTTCATTAATAAGGATAACTTTATTTAGAACATTAAGGAGAGGGGGCGAGGGTATCAGCACATGAAGTGACAGAATAGCAACTCCACACTTTACATCCCCAGTGGGGCACAGGTAATCCTCACCTTAGGGACTGTTC